>NW_006780882.1:1403460-1418353 GCF_000442215.2 Lipotes vexillifer | reverse complement strand
AATAGCAATTACTGCTTTTGTAATACCTATAATAACTGGGCCCTAGTTTATAAAATTGAAGCAAATTGCTTACAAGTAACTTTTTTCAAGGAACATAAATAGTTTAAAGCTGTTGCATCTGAAAAGTTAATTACCCTGAGTGCAACGCAGCATAATTTTTTTTATAAAATATTTTATATTAAAAACCAGGCTGTTCACTAATGTCAGACAAAGGATTGTTCCCTTTGTGACAAGTTCAGTTTTAATTTGCTTTTATTAATTATTTACTGATCCTATTAATAAAGAAAAACTGGAAATATATTACACAGCCTTTTATTTTTGGAAATTGAGATATATTTAGAACTAAAGAGGAAATGAAGGAAGTAAATATTCTTGTAATTCTTCACTCTCTGGCTGCTTGTATTCCAGAGACAGGAACAGCTCCCAAGACCACACTATGAATTAGTCTGAGAATATCAACTGGGCTCAGAAACTTCCTCTCCCCCGCCCTCCAGTAAAACACATTTTATAACCAATCTTAACAAGCTGCAGTCTAGTGACTGTCAGTGGTCATACTAACAAAGCTGACAAATTAATTTACATTAAAGCATAGTAAGTGGTAATAGCAGTGCTGTTTTCTCAGAGAATGTCTGCATTTCAGTAGGGACTCCAGGTTACCCCAAAGGAACTGACAATTAATAGTGAAGCTATACAAATGGCACTGATCAGAAATATGTATACAAATGGGACAGTATTAAGGTATATATATTTTTCTACATATATTTGCTCCTACAATTTCAATCAGATAATGATTTTCTGTTTTCTTTCTCAATGGACATTCATTGTAGGAATGCAGAAAAAAGCTGCTTAAAGCCAAAGACTTTTCCAATATTTTATAAAATCTGAAATTGAATAAAGAGGTAGGTGTTCCACATTAGAAATAAAGAGGATGATAACTTTGGGAAAGGCAAGCCAACAATTGGCTGGTTTTCCCCAAGGATGAAAGCAGGTTGGAAGAACCTGAGGATTCTGAGAGCCATGAGCTGACCTCCACCTGTTGGTGGGAGGAGGCTGGGGGTGAGCTCGGGCCTATGGAAAAGGACTGAACTGAGCAATGTGGAGGCTGGATCCCCACCCAGGAGCATCTGTATTGACCTAGTTCCTGAGCACGGCCCAGAAGCAACAGAGCTACTGGGAATGTGTCCTGTAATACCTTGGGGCCATGTAAACATGTAAAGCACTGCGTTGTGCTGGAGTGGAAGTGTGTGCCCCAGTAACTGAGTTTAAATTGTACTTCTCCCATTCCTAGTGACTATTTTTGCATCCACACTCCAATCTCTCACCTTCTATCTTTCTAGGTGTCTCCTTGAACACCGTATGTCACAACACTTTGTCCTTCACTGTTTTTTACCTTCAACCCCATGTTCTCTTTGCCTTTTCTTTCAACCCCATGTTCTCTTTGCCTTTTCTTTCAAACTATGAATCCATGATCCATTATAATCAGTCTCTTACCTCCTCAAACCCTTTGTGCTTATCTTTTATCTCTCTTCATTTTATTTATCTGCAGATCTTCAAACTTGATTGATCTCACACTTCTCTTAACTGTTCTAGCACCTGAAGGTGGCTGGAGGAAAAAAAAAAAAAAGCTGAACAAATCCACTTTGGACATCTGTGTCACTATGTACCACCCATTTCTACTTAGTCTCCCTTGGCAGTTCTAATATTCCTGATCTCTATGAGGTGCCCCAGGGATCCCAGCTTAAAAATGAATGTCTCATGCAACGTGTCTGCCACAGAATCCCTCATCAAGGTAAATGGTAACTCCATTCTCCCAGTTGCTCTGGTCAAAATATCTAGAGTTGCATCCCCACAACCAATCCATCCACAAATCTGGGCTGTGATTTTTTTTTTTTTTTTTTTGCGGTACGCGGGCTTCTCACTGTTGTGGCCTCTCCCGCTGTGGAGCTCAGGCTCCGGACACGCAGGCTCAGCGGCCATGGCTCACGGGCCCAGCTGCTCCGCAGCATGTGGGATCCTCCCGAACCGGGGCACGAACCCGTGTCCCCTGCATCAGCAGGCGGACTCTCAACCACTGCACCACCAGGGAAGCCCTGGGCTGTGATTTTTGTGTGGAATGATATCCTTACTCTTTTGATGGGCACAGCAACAAACACAGCAATCTGCTTCTCCTTTGGATTGGAAGAACAGAGCAAGCACATAGTAATGATGTTCTTTTATCCATGTGTTATTTTAAAATATTTTAAGACATCACTGAAGCTTTACAACTATCTTGAATGAAACATGATTAGGCATATTTTAGCCAACTTGAATCTCAGAGCATGTAACTGATTAGCATCAGGTCACAAAATTAGGGAGCACTACATTTATTTCTTTTGACCCTAGATCACAAGCACTATTTGCTACATCACTTTGTCTATTATCATGGGATTAATTACATCAAATTATATGAAGAACATTAACAAATATCTACTGTGCTGATACCAATGTCATGAGCTAAAAGAATCTGTTCAATTTATAGGCATCAAAGCAGGAGGCATCTTTGCTAACGAAGACAAGATACTTATATGAAATTAAGAAGTTAAAGGGCACTTGCTACTCTTATCACAAACTGAGTGTCCTCTAGCCCAAAACTTGACCATTTTTTCTGCGGTATGCAGGCCTCTCACTGTTGTGGCCTCTCCCATTGCGGAGCACAGGCTCTGGAAGTGCAGGCTCAGCGGCCATGGCTCACGGGCCCAGCTGCTCCGCGGCATGTGGGATCTTCCTGGACCAGGGCACGAACCTGTGTCCCCTGCATCGGCAGGCGGACTCTCAACCACTGCGCCACGAGGGAAGCCCTTGACCTTTTTTCAATGTGAGTAATTAGCACTTATGACTATATTTAATATAGTCATATATTTTAGGAACACTAACTAATTAACTCACACAATAATATCCATATATATTTTTCAAGTTGAAGAAATTAAAGCAGGAAAAATAAAAAATTAAGAACCTAGCCCAGGGTTACAACACATTAGTAGCACAGTCAAGATTATTGTTTTTGACCTCTTAATTTCTTTTGCAAAATAAACCCAAAGCCATGTTCTTTACATGAACCCTTTGCTTTCTGCAACTCCTAGAGTTTTTGCTAATTCCTATTGAAAAGACCAATGTCCTCAGATTCTTCACATCTAACCTCACATTCAGCTACCCACCAAGTCCCTGGCAGAGCCCATGCCAACTGTACTAGCCCTTCACTCCTGGCAGGGGGCTGTGAGTCAGCCTCTTACTGGGGGCAAGTAATAGTACGTGAATACCTTGAATAGCCTATTGCTCTAAGAATTCCCTTGCTTCCAGAAGCCACTGATCTCTTGAAGCATTCACAGTGGAAGCATTTTTTAAAATACACATCCAACAGTTTAGAGTATCACATTGGATTGGGTGTCCTTCTTGGTCTCTCTTGTGGCTTTCAAAGAGTTTCTCTTTCTTCCCACTTCACAAATCCTTTCTTTTCTGAATTAAATGTCATCTGCCTAAATTTTCTATCGATTCCTTTGCCATTTCCATCTCCTGATTATGATTTTACCTCTACATCCTAACCACCAACCCCCTGCCCTGTTCTTAGCAGTTTCAGCATTCATAAAGATGATTTAATATTTCTCACCAGGATTTTTCAGGCACACCTCAGCAAAATACTCATCTCTTTATATTCCAAACCTTCTTTGTAGGTACAACTTTGGTATTTCACCACCTTTGAAATCTCGTTTTACTACTTTCCATTCTTCAAGCTTCACTTTCCAACTTTCCAGGTTCCACAATTTAGTACAACAAGTTTGTCAGCTATTCAACCCAACAGTATTTCTAATTCATTGTCCTTAACACTTAGCTTTCCATCACCACCCTCTGTCTTGCTTTGGGTTTCATTTAAAGGAAACACTGAGACAAGTGCCTGGGTAAGTGTAGATTATTTAGGAGGGGATTCCAAAAAGAACAATTAAGGATGTGAGGCAAGTGTATTAGAGAAGGGAGAAAAGCCAATAAAATGTATATAGTCAGCTACTTACAACAGACAAGTGGAGCAAATTTTACTGGGCACCCTCTATGGAACTATGTAAAGCACACTTCAGAAAGTTCCAAAGAGGGATGTAGACGTTGGTGAATTTACCAACGACTCCACACTCTCATTGGTTAAGGGCGGAGGGAGTTAAATTCTTGTTACTTGCCTTCAGACTGTGCTGAAGATAAGCTGAGCCAGCCTTTGAAGTAGTAGAGAAAACCTTGAGGCAAACGAGCTGAGAACAAAGGGCGTGTGGGGCAGGAGGCTGTCAATGGGCACAGCACCTGCTCACTGCACCTGCAGGTCACATTGCAACTGGGAGGTGGGAAGGAGCCTGGACACCCCATTACATTTTCTTCTTATTACCTGGCTTAGTTTGCTTTTGGCAGGCCTCAAAATACTTACGTTGCTCACTCTTTATTCCCATGATTCTTCATCTTTCTGTTGTTCTCTGGCAAAACATGGACTGCTGGTAGACAGCTATGTCCATTTTATGAATCTACATCTGAATAACTGATCATCGCCAGACAAACTGTGATGACTGGTTTCATTTCACATTTATGACAACAGTCTCAAATTTGATCTTCATAAACACAGACAATTCCCTGACAATTCCCTTGATTGTTATATATCCTGTTTCCCAGAGGAATGTTTTATCCCTCATGCTTAGTTGATTACCTCACACCATAGTTCATAGATAAAGTAGATGCAGAATATGTGCAACCAGCCTACGAAGATCTGAGTCCATATACCCTCTGCCACATCTGCCTCTACTTGGGAAAGGTTGCCCACTCACATTTAAGCCCAGCCATTCCACTTGTGCTCTGGGGTTATCCCTCCTTACCTGTATAAGAACCTCACTCATGCAGTCATTACTTTTCTTTCACCATCATAATATATGCGTATGTAATACCCCCATCTTAAATAGCAAAATATAAATGACAACAATCTCTTGAATACACATAGATTTCTGGCTACCACCTCGTTTCTCCTCTACTTTCTACAACAAACACATACTAAGAATTGTATAAATGTACTATTCCACTTACCCATAACTTATTCTGTGCCCCAACAACTCCAGTTTTGGCGCACAACGCATTGAAATAATGTTTATCCAACTCAAAAATAGCATGTTGCCACCCTCTGTAATTGTTACTCTCTCTTCCGTATCCTTGATTTCATGGTGGCATTTGACATAGTTGATCAGCCCATTTTTCTTCAAACATTTATTTTCTCCAGCTTTCATTGATGCTGACTGACTTAAGAGCTTTTTGCTTTTGAATTTATGGTCTTTGTGGTTTGGGTTTGAATGTTTCCTTGCCTTCTGAAACACACACTACAAACTGAATACTGCTTTACAGTCTCTTTGATGAGTTTTTTCCACTCTGCCACATCCTTCCCTGAGAGGTACCACACAGCTGTCTTTTTTTTTACATCTTTATTGGAGTATAATTGTTTTACAATGGTGTGTTAGTTTCTCCTTTATGACAAACTGAACCAGCTATATGTATACATACATCCCCATATCCCCTCCCTCTTAAGCCTCCCTCCCACCCTCCCTATCCCACCCCTCTAGGTGGTCACAAAGCACCGAGCTGATCTCCCTGTGCTATGTGGCTGCTTCCCACTAGCTATCTATTTTACATTTGGTAGTGTATATATGTCCATGCCACTCTCTCACTTTGTCCCAGCTTACCCTTCCCCCTCCCTGTGTTCTCAAATCAATCCTTTACATCTTTATTTCTGTCCTGCCCTTAGGTTCTTCAGACCTTTTTTTTTTTTTTTTTTAGATTCCATATATATGTGCTAACATACGGTATTTATTTTTCTCTTTCTGACTTACTTCACTCTGTATGACAGACTCTACGTCCATCCACCTCACTACAAATAACTCAATTTTGTTTCTTTTTATGGCTGAGGAATATTCCATTGTATATATGTGCCACATCTTCTTTATCCATTCATCTGCTGATGGACACTTATGTTGCTTCCATGTCCTGGCTATTGTAAATAGAGCTGCAATGAACATTGTGGTGCATGAGTCTTTTTCAGTTATGGTTTTCTCAGAGTATATGCCCAGTAGTGGGATTGCTGGGTCATATGGTAGTTCTATTTTTAGTTTTTCAAGGAACCTCCATACTGTTCTCCACAGTGGCTGTATCAATTTACATTCCCACCAACAGTGAAAGAGGGTTCCCTTTTCTCAACACTTTCTTCAGCATTTACTGTTTGTAGATCTTTTGGTGATGGCCATTCTGACTGGTGTGAGGTGATACCTCATTGTAGTTTTGATTTGCATTTCTCTGATGATTAGTGATCCTTTAATGTGTTTGTTGGCAATCTGTATATCTCCTTTGGAGAAATGTCTCTTTAGGTCTTCTGCCCATTTTTGGATTGGGTTGTTTGTTTTTTTGATATTGAGCTACATGAGCTGCTTCTATATTTTGGAGATTAATCCTCTGTCACTTGCTTTGTTTGCAAATATTTTCTCCCATTCTGAGGGTTGTCTTTTCCTCTTCTTTATGGTGTCCTTGGCTGTGCAAAACTTTTGAAGTTTCATTAGGTCCCATTTGTTTATTTTTGTTTTTATTTCCCTTTGTCTAGGAGGTGAGTCAAAAAGGATCTTGCTGTGATTTATGTCATAGAGTGTTCTGCCTATGTTTTTTCTCTAAGAGTTTTATAGTGTCTGGCCTTACATTTAGGTCTTTATTCCATTTTGAGTTTATTTTTTTGAATGGTGTTAGGGAGTGTTCTAATATCATTCTTTTACATGTAGCTGTCCAGTTTTCCCATCACCACTTATTGAAGAGGCTGTCTTTTCTCCACTGTATATTCTTTCCTCCTTTATCAAAAATAAGGTGACCATATGTGTGTGGGCTTATCTCTGGGCTTTCTATCCTGTTCCATTGATCTATATTTCTGTTTTTGTGCCAGTCCCATACTGTCTTGATTACTGTAACTTTGTAGTATAGTCTGAAGTCAGGGAGCCTGATTCCTCCAGCTCCATTTTTCGTTCTCAAGATTGCTTTGGCTATTTGGGGTCTTTCGTGTTTCCATAAAAATTGTGAAATTTTTTGTTCTGTGAAAAGTGCCATTGGTAGTTAAATAGGGATTGGATTGAATCTGTAGATTGCTTTGGGTAGTACAGTCATTTTCACAATGTTGATTCTTCCAATCCGAAATGTTGATTCTTCCAATCCGAAAACATGGTATATCTCCATCTGTTTGTATCATCTTTAATTTCTTTCATCAGTGTCTTATAGTTTTATGCATAAAGGTCTTTTGTCTCCTTAGGGAGGTTTATTCCTAGGTATTTTATTCTTTTTGTTGCAATGGGAAATGGGAGTGTTTCCTTAATTTCTCTTTCATATTTTTTATCATTAGTGTGTAGGAATGCAAGAGATTTCTGTGCATTAAACACACAGCTGTGTCTTAAGCTCTCTTCTCTTCTTCATCTATGTTCTCCCTATAAAAATATGATCCAGCTTCTGGGGTCTTGTAAGATATTTTCTGATGACTCCCATTTTTATCTTCAAGTCCATTGCCTCCCCTAAGTTCCAGACTTCTTTCTTCTTTTATCTAAGACCTTGTTCTTTTTCACTTGCATATGTAACAGTCATTTATAACTTAAATTTGCCCCTGTCAGTCTTCTCTCCACTCAAGCCTTCTCTGTTAAAGACTGTGTGTGTGTATGCACACATGTGTGTGTACATATTTGGAAAAAAAAACTTAAATGGTAAAATATAATGATTATGAGTGAAAGTAGAAAGAAAAGAAAGGAATAGGAAAAATAAAATCTTAATTTAAAGAAAGAAGTAAATAAGTCACAGTAATTTAATTGTGGGAAAAGGGAGACGGAGAGAGAGAGAAAGAGAGAATCTAATGCAATTTTCAAAAGTTAAAAGTTAACAAGACTGAGTAGTAGTCCTTTGTGTCTGTGTGTGTATAAATATAGTATATATATATACGTACTTATACCAATGTATATATACTGTATATATATGATATATATACAGTATATATATACTATATATATATATATTTATGTATATATATTACATTCTTTTTCTTTTTTAATTGGTTTTTATTGGAGTATAGTTGCTTTACAATGTTGTGTTAGTTTCTGCTGTGCAGAAAAGTCAATCAGTTATATCCATTCTTTTAGATTTCCTTCCCATTTAGGTCACCACAGAACATTGAGTAGAGTTCCCTGTGCTATACAGTAGGGTCTCATTAGTTATCTTTTTTATACATAGTGATGTATATATGTCAATCCCAATCTCCCAATTCGTCCCACCCCTCCTTCCCCCCTTAGTAACAATAAGTTTGTTCCCTACATCTGTGACTCTATTTCTGCTTTGCAAATAAGTTCATCTAGATTCCACATAAGCAATATTATACAATATTTGTTTTTCTGTTTCTGTCTTATTTCAGGCTGTATGACAATCTCTAGGTCCACACACATCTCTGCAAATGACACTAGTTTGTTCCTTTTTATAGCTGAGTAATATTCCATTGTATATATGTACCACATCTTCTTTATTCATTCCTCTGATGATGGACATTTAGGCTGCTTCCATGTCCTGGCTATTGTAAATAGTGCTGCAATGAACATCAGGGTGCGTGCATCCTTTCAAATTCTGGTTTTCGCCAGATATATGACCAGGAGTGGGATTTCTGGGTCATATGGTAGCTCTGTATTTAGTTTTTTAAGGAACCTCCATACTGTTCTCCAGTGGCTGTACTAATTTACATTCCCACCAATAGTGCAAGAGAGTTCCCTTTTCTCCACACCCTCTCTAGCATTTATTTTTTGTAGATTTTTTGATGATGGCCATTCTGATCGGTGTGACATAATGCCTCATTTTAGTTTTGATTTCTCTCATAATTAGTGATGTTGAGAATCTTTTCATGTGTTTGTTGGCCATCTGTATATATTCCTTGGAGAAATGTCTATTTAGATCTTCTGCCCATTTTTTTGTTAGGTTTTTTTTTTTTTTTTTTTATTGAGCTGCATGAGTTGTTTGTATATTTTGGAAATTAGTCCCTTGTCAGTTGCTTCATTTGAAAATATTTTCTCCCATTCTGAGGGTTATTTTTTCATTTTGTTTATAGTTTCCTTTGCTGTGCAAAAGCTTTTAAGTTTCATTAGGTCCCATTTGTTTATTTTTGTTTTTATTTTCATTATTCTAGGCACTGGACTGAAAAATATCTTGCTGCGATTTATGTCACAGATTGTTCTGCCTGTATTTTCCTCTAACAGTTTTACAATATTCAGCCTTACATTTAGGTCTTTAATCCATTTTGAGTTTATTTTTGTGTATGGTGTTAGGGAGTGTTCTAATTTCATTCTTTTACATGTAGCTGTCCAGTTTTCCCAGCAGCACTTATTGAAGAGGCTGTCTTTTCTCCACTGTATATTCTTGCCTCCTTTGTCATAGATTAGGTGACAATAGGTGCATGGGTTTATCTCGGGGCTTTCTGTCTTGTTCCATTGGTCTATATTTCTGGTTTTGTGCCAGTACCATACTGTTTTGATTATTGTAGCTTTGTAGTATATCTGAAGTCAGGGACTCTGATTCCTCCAGCTCTGTTCTTCTTTCTCAATATTGCTTTGCTATTCAGGGTCTTTTATGTGTCCTTACAAAATGTAAAAATTTTTGTTCTAATTCTGTGAAAAATGCCATTGGTAATTTGATAAGAGATTGCATTGAATCTGTAGATTGCTTTGGGTAGTATAGTTATTTTCACAATATTCATTCTTCCAATCCAAGAACATGGTATATCTCTGCATCTGTTTGTGTCATCTTTGATTTCTTTCATCAGTGTCTTATAGTTTTCTGCATACAGGTCTTTTACCTCCTTAGGTAGGTTTATTCCTAGGTATTTTATTCTTTTTAATGCAATGGTAAATGGGATTGTTTCCTTAATCTCTCTTTCTGATCTTTCATTGTTAGTGTATAGGAATGCAAAAGATTTCTGTGTATTAACTTTGTATCCTGCAACTTTAAACTCTAGTAGTTTCTGGTAACGTCTTTAGGATATTCTATGTATAGTATCACACCATGTGCAAACAGTGACAGTTTGATTTCTTCTTTTCCAATTTGGATTCCTTTTATTTCTTTTTCTTCTCTGATAGCTGTGGCTAGGACTTCCAAAACTATGTTGAATAAAAGTGGAGAGATTGGACATCCTTGTCTTGTTCCTGATCTTAGAGGAAATGCTTTCAGCTTTTCACCATTGAGTATGATGTTAGCTGTAGGTTTGTCGTATATGGCCTTTATTATGTTGAGGTAGGGTCCCTCTATGCCCACTTTCTGGAGAGTTTTTATCATAAATGGATTGACTTTTGTCAAAAGCTTTTTCTGCATCTATTTTAATGATCATATGGCTTTTATTCTTCAATTTATTAATGTGGTATATCACATTGATTGATTTGCATAAATTGAAGAATCCTTGCTTCCCTGCGATAAATCCCACTTGATCAGGTTGTATGATTCTTTTAATCTGTTGTTGGATTCTGTTTGCTAGCATTTTGTTGAGGATTTTTGCATCTATGTTCATCAGTGATATTGGCCTGTAATTTTCTTTTTTTGTGATATCTTTGTCTTGTTTTGGTATCAGTGTGATGGTGGCTTTGTAGAATGAACTTGGGAGTGTTCCTTCCTCTGCAACTCTTTGGAAAAGTTTCATAAGGATAGGTGTTAACTCTTCTCTAAATATTTGATAGAATTTGCCTGTGAAGCCATCTCACCCTGGTCTTTTGTTTGTTGGAAGATTTTTAATCACAGTTTCAATTTCAGTCCTTGTGATTGGTCTGTTCATATTTTCTCTTTCTTCCTGGTACACTACATCTTTATCCATTCATATGTCAATGAACATTTAGGTTGCTTCCATGTCTTGGCAATTGTAAACAGTGTTGCACTGAATATTCAATGGAATATTACTAAGCCATAAAAAGAATGAAATCATGCCATTTGCAACAACATGGATGGACCTAGAGATTATCATACTAAGCGAACTAAGTCACAAAGGGAAAGACAAATAGCATATGATATCGCTTATATGTAAAATCTAAAAAAATGATACAAGTGAACTTATTTACAAAACAGAAATAGACCCATAGACATAGAAAACAAACTCTTGGTTACCAAAGGGGGAAAGGGGGGAGAGGGATAAATTAGGAGTTTTGGATTAACATATATACACTACTATATATAAAATAGATAACCAACAAGGGCTTACTGTATATCACAGGGAACTATACTCAATATTTTGTAATAACATATAAGGAAAAAGAATCTGAAAAAGAATAGATATGTATGTATAATTGAATCAATTTCCTGTACACCTGAAACTAACATAACATTGTAAATCAACTTTACTTCAATAAAAAAAGTTAACAAGATTTTTTTTTCACCACAGAACAAGACTTTGTGATAAGTACGGCACAAATAAAGTTTGCCATAGTAAGTATTATAGAGCACAGAGTGCATGAAAACTTTAAAGCAAATAGAAGAGGTCAAGTACTTTTTGTTAATAAGAATATATATATATATATATATATATATATATATAAAAGAGAGAGAGGGAGAGAGAGAGACAGAGAGACAGACAGAGACAGACAGAGACAGAGAGAGAGTGTTAGTCATTGTGTCTAAAATGAACTTTTCGAAAAGGCAAACTGAAATTAACTTCATTCTCTCATCATACTATTATACCTTTAAAAAAGGCATAATCACAGAGTGATAAAGCTAAAAGGAGCATGAAATATTAAAGAGAAAATCTGCATTTTCGGATGAGAAAATGGTGAAGAGGGGTCAGTCTCATAAAAATGGCTTAATGTCACTCTCTTATTTTGTTAGCATCATTGGCAGCTAGGATCTTTTCACTGATGTGCTGTGGTTCTTCCTCCATGGATATTTCCTGCCATAAGATGTGCACTATGTTAGAAAAGCATGGATCCTTGCCAGTGACTGCTGGTACCTTTGCAGTAGTCACACCATTCACAATTGTATGGCCACACTGCATCTTCTCACATCATAATAGCCAAGAGCCTTCATGTTCCAGTGCACTCGGTACTGGACCAGGAGTTGGCAAGAGGTTCAACACAGTCATACACCAAACACACCTTTGCACTGCCAGCATGGGGCAGAGATGGCCACTGCCATACCCCACCCCCACTGCTGACACACACACAGAGCGGAGGAGAGCAGAGATTACTGGGCAAAGACTGGGGACCTGTGGGGTACAAACCACCAGGCCATGAGGATCACGAGAGTTTGGTCTTCAAACTCTCAACACATGCTCCATTATTTCATCAGAATTCATTTACAAAATATACAACTTAAATGTCCATCAACCGATGAATGGATAAAGAAGCTGTGGCACATATATACAATGGAATATTACTCAGCCATAAAAAGAAATGAAATTGAGTTATTTGTAATGAAATGGATGGACTTAGAGTCTGTCATACAGAGTGAAGTAAGTCAGAAACAGAAAAACAAATACCGTATGCTAACACATATATATGGAATCTAAACAATTTAAAAAAATGTTACTGATGAGCCTAGGGGCAGGACAAGAATAAAGATGTAGACATAGAGAATGGACTTGAGGACACGGAGTGGGAGGGGGAAGTTGGGGCAAAGTGAGAGTAGCATCGACATACATACAGTACCGAATGTAAAATAGATAGCTAGTGGGAAGCAGCAGCACAGCACAGGGAGATCAGCTCAGTGCTTTGTGATGACCTAGAGGGGTGGGATAGGGAGGGTGGGAGGGAGGTTCAAGAGGGAGAGGATATGGGGATATATGTATGCATATGGCTGATTCATTTTGTTGTACAACAGCAACTAACACAGTATTGTGAAGCAATTATACTCCAATAAAGATCTATTAATAAAAAAAACAGTAACATTACTAAGAATTTCAAGACTGCAACTGCAGAGCATTAAACTTCAATGCAATGTCTTCTGTGTGTGGGGACCTGCACAACTGCACTAGTGGCTCACCCATAAATCCAGCCCTGCCTGGAGATAGTAGGAAGTCCCAAGGATGGCTGAGAATAAATTCATCTCACACATTACTTGATGAAGCTGGGGACAAAAAATTGGTTAATTTTCGAGCTCAGTGAATATTTCTTGCATGTTTTAGTTAAAAACAAGATTCATACAAAATACAAGCAGATATATTCAATTGTTATTTTACAGTAAAATTTATTATTAAAAACTTTTGCAATGTAATCTAAATGACATTAGCATTCTCTAACTCATGAATATTAAAAATATCAGATTTGTGTTAAAGCGGGTTTCAGATGCTAGCCTTGCTTAGTTTACACAAGCCAACTGAGACTCAGTTACTTCATTTTCAAAACGCATGTAAGATTTAGCCTTAACTTATTAGGCTGTTGACAAGATTAAGAAGGCAAGGAAAATACAAGGGTCAATCATATAAGAGCTCAATAAATGTTAATAACTTATTATAATTATATTTCTAATTTTTCTTATTATAGGTAATACTGGAATAAATTTCCTTGTATCAAACATTTTTAAGAACGTTTTACTCTAACAGATTTCCAGAAGAGATATGATTAGATCAATGGTTTTGTTTATTTTTAAGTCCTTTGACAAACAAGTCAAATTATGTACTTCCACATAGTTTTCAAAATACATATATAATAGATTATATACCTACCCACTTGCTGAGTAGGAAATGGTCTATTTTACACATAATTTTAATATTTTAACACTTCAATACCTTGAGAAGTGTGTGCGTATTTTCTTGTCTCTCTCTCTCACTCTCTCTAAGTTTCTGATAAGTGAAAATTTGACAAGCTTAGATTCAAAATCAATAGCTCATGGTCCAGAGGAGATACTTCTGTTCTTACCATGTGACTTTGTAATAACACTGCATGCCACATTGAAGATATGATGTGGATGGAGAATTCACACCAGCCATTTTGCAGCAGCTAAAATAATCTTAGTGTTCTTGCTGTAGTATACCTACAAAATCAATTTGAATTTTTGACAGAGTACTTAGACATTTTCCATATATGTATCAAGTAACTTGGAGAGTGCCATACTCCTTGATGTTCTTTTCAACATGAGAATCTATCTCAGGCCATCAGACATAGCTTCAAATCTAATGATTTCATGAAAGCATTTTTCTGTTTGCTACTGTTCCAGCACATAGCCAAGATAACTTTATGATCACCTTCTGGAACTGCAAAATAGTCCCAATAAATATGGGGTTTATGACTAAATAATGCCTGCTAATGGCATATGGCTCATTTGAATGCCTCTGGCAGTTTCTCAACTGGACACTCCTTCTATTACCTGTTTAAGCCAAGGGCAGGTATTGGAAACCACACACATAACAGGACAATTTTTATTACCCTAAAGAGATGGATAATAAATGTGCATAATATATAACAAGGTATTAAACTAGGGAAGATATCGTATTATAATAAAAGTTGGTATCATATGAGCAGACCAGCAGACATCTGAGATAAAATATCTCTAGTGTTTAGTCAAACAATTTGGGGCGGAAAAGATTACTTCATGATGAGGAAAGCATTTTTATAAAAGGAGGTTCTTTCAACAACATTGACATGCAGTGATATTGAGATACTTTCTTGGTTCAGTATAAGATATAAATACTTAACTGGGGGCTTCCCTGGTGGCGCAGTGTTTGAGGGTCCGCCTGCCGATGCAGGGGACGCAGGTTCGTGCCCCGGTCTGGGAGGATCCCACATGCCGCAGAGAGGCTGCGCCCGTGAGCCATGGCCGCTGGGCCTGCGCGTCCGGAGCCTGTGCTCCGCAACGGGAGAGGCCACAACAGTGAGAGGCCCGG
>NW_006780882.1:1303376-1402214 GCF_000442215.2 Lipotes vexillifer | reverse complement strand
AGCAGAGCTGGGCGTTGAATCCAGGCCCACAGCGCTTTATGCTCTACTGTACTTATACAAAGTATACACAGGTGCTAAATTAGAGATACACAGCAGAGTTACAGAGCCCAATTTTAGTGCTCAGCTGGTATCTGCCTTTAGTTCCCTCTCATTGGGTTATTTAAGTTCTTTTGGGGGGACGAGGCTAGTTAAGTTCTCTCTTGAGGACACAAGGCTCTTTGGGCTGGTGATGCTCATCCAGGCCGCCTCCTCACCCTCACATCACCCCTTCCTCTCCCCTCCTAGGTTCCCATTCAGCTGTGAAAGGCTCAGCTGTGAAGTCCTGCCCTGTGGACCTGGCCTGGTAGAGCCACCTTCTGCTCCGACCTTCCCTGTCACTGAAACAGACGCGAACTGTTCTTCAGTCAGTGACTCTTACCCCGTGCCCCACCCTTCCCAGGCTGTAGGCCCCTCAGGCAGGGATCGTCTTGCAGTGTCCCCTACCTCCCACCAGGACCTGGGCCAGGGCTGAGCCCACACTCAGGGCTCCACCAAGTAGTGCTGATGGGGTCATAGTTTTATCCAGGAGACATAAATGGCAATGTGCTTTTCTCCTGCTGTTTTATAATATCCTTATTGAGCAAAATATATGGCACCTGCATTGAGTCCCTTGATTGTGTGTGTGTGTGTGTGTGTGTGCGCGCGCGTGTGTGTATGTTCATGCATATGTAAACCTTGTTGGTTTTCTGTGAAATCCAAAAGTCTTGGATCTGTAGCCCTAGTGGGTGGGTCCTGAGTCTGCGGGACTTAAGAATCATTTAGGACAATAAAAAATAGATTCCTGGACCTTGTCCCAGAACTAAGGAACTAGAAAATGAGAGTCCAGGGAAGCTGTGTTAAAAAAAAAAAAAAAAAGATGCAGATGTATACAATAGACTTGAGGACACGGGGAGGGGGAAGGGTAAGCTGGGACAAAGTGAGAGAGTGGCATGGACATACATACACTACCAAATGTAAAACAGATAGCTAGTGGGAAGCAGCCGCATAGCACAGGGAGATCAGCTTAGTGCTTTGTGACAACCTAGAGGGGTGGGATAGGGAGGGTTGGAGGGAGATGCAAGAGGGAGGGGATATGGGGATATATGTATACATAAAGCTGATTCACTTTGTGATACAGCAGAAACTAACACACCACTATAAAGCAATTATACTCCAATAAACGTGTTAAAAAATAATAATAATAAAATAAAAGACACCTGGTAAAGACAGTTGGATTGAACATATGTATTTACCTCCATTCCCCCTTAAGAGTCACTATAATAACAATAAAGTTATAAAGTACAAAAATCATAACCCAAAAATGAATTAGAAAAATTAGAATAGGAGCAATAAAAGTAAGTCTGGAAAGAGAATAGACAAGATATAATTGACTTCGAAAATTCATGAAAGTTTAAACCTTTCCTAAACAACGTTCAAAGAATTCTCATTTGTATAAATGAACTCCAGAAAGATTCATCAATTAGGGGCAGCAATCTTCACAGACAGTGGAGTTTGAAGTGGGACAGAAAATAAGTATTATTTAGATTACGAGAAAGACAAAAATTTTTATCAACATGGACGGAAAGACAACTGCCCCTCTAAAGGCAGAGAGAAAATTAAAGCCCTGTTCCTAGGAGTAAGAAGAACATACAAAACATGAAAAAGGGAAAACCATGCACAGATGTGAATCACCTACCTTACACTAATAGGAATGGGCAAAGAAATCTATCAACTGAATGGTGAAAATTACTCCCAATTCAAGTTCAGTTTCCTCACCAAGCTCAAAACAGTCACCAAGGATTATACAGTATAGTCAGAAGATTAAAATAGTCCTCTACAAAAGGTCTAACTTATTGGAGGCAGGAAGAAAGAAAAGAAGAAAGTATGGAAGCAAAGAAAGGAAAAAAGAAAATCTTGAAAATTTGAAATACCCATACAGCCTGATCAGAACACATAATATGAATGCAGGCTGCCCATGAATGCAAAGTTCTAAAATGAGTATGCAGCCAGAAAGTAAAAGACATTCATAAAAAAAATTAAATTTAATAGTCAGTTTTAGAAAGTGAAGGTACAAGACAAAACAATACAAAACAGAACAGGAAATCAAACCAAGCCTGCAAGGACAATCTATGTAACAAGAGAACTCATCACCCATACCCATATCCTGTGTTGTGAAGCCTCAAAATTGTCCCTAATAAGCCCTGCCCCTGGTATTCATGACCTTTTGGAAATCTCTCTTATTGGATAACTTGCTACTGAAAAACAGAAGAGAACAAGGTAAGGGGGAATGCCACTTCAGTGATTAAATTATTTTCATCTCGATATCAGACTCTCTCTATTACCTCATGTACGAGCTTTGTTGAAGCAGCTTATGTTGGTGGAGTGGTCCTTGTGACAAGAAATTGAGGGGTAGCCTCAGGCAACAGCCAGCAAGAAACTAAAGCTCGTAGTCCAATAGCTTTTGAGGATCAATGTCCTGTCAACAACCATGAAAGTGAGTTAGAGGTGAACACTTCCCTAGTTAAACTTCCAGACCCCAACCATGGACAACACCTTGATTTCCCTCTTGTGAGAGACTGAAACTGAGCCATTTCCAGAGCTAAGACCCAGCTAAGCCTTCCCAGAGTCCTGACCCACAGAAACTGGGAAGTAATAAAGATAATATGCATGTGTTTGTCTTGGCAAGCACTGGAGCAATTTTTTATGCAGCAATAATAATAATATCCATATGAAATAAATAGTATCCATATGAAAACAGGTGCACACATGCACACAAATATACACACATGCAAATGCAGCTGATAAAACAAAATGTGATACCAGAAATTTTTTAAAAGTAGAGGGAGAGAGAAAAAAATATTGGAAATGGGGTATTTCCTATTTTTCCTTTTTTTTTTTTTTTTTGTATGTTAGGATTTCTAGTATGGCCATCTAATTATTTTACTTTATTTCTCATGTATATATACATAAATATAAACTCATATATTTACATATAAAGTATAATATATAATGTATAACACATTTTATATATTAATATTAATGATGTATAATATATACATATATCATAAATATAATATACACATAATATATGTATAGATCATATACTATATAAATGTATAAAAAAAGTATTTGTCAGTATTATGCTTTTGAGACCTATCCCCTACTTCTTCCTACAAATTTTCTATTGAAATTTTAATCTGTGTATTCCTTCAGGCTTATATGTCCCTGTCTTTGCTTATGCATAATATGCATTATAATCAATTATTAAATATTTAATATGATAGAATAATCCTTGAGAAAGTCATCCTCTTATTCCAGCTCTAAGATACTTACCAATGACAATTATTTTTATATCTCCTATCACCTCAAGAAAGTACATTTGTTCCTTGGGACAATTATATGGAGATAGTGAGAGACAGGAGCTGGTTTGTGGAAAGTTGTACAGCAAAATATACCAGACACTCAAGCATGCTCAGGTATTAGGACAGAATACGCTGAATGACTTCAGCAAATCTTACAATGGAATACTTCTTTTGTACCTCAGTGTGTGAGTACTTGATTTGGGGTTAACTTGATTTGGGGGTTAATTACTTGCAAATGAAGTAGCTCAGCATGTGTTACATTTAAAGTATCACTTAAAAACTTATACTGTTTTTCAAATGCTGCTAATTTGACATAAATTTCCCCATGTTTGACTCCTTAATTTCTACTCATCCTTCCACACCTAAGTTAAACATTATATGCACCAAAATTCCTTTTCTAAACCTAGTAAAGATTTGGCACCAATGGCCAAGATTGCAAGTTGTCCTTCTAACATCTTTTTTTGGTGTGTGTGCATCTCTTAGTGTTATAAACAGTTTAATGTGCTAGTTGGCCAATTGCCATGCTCTTCTACACTCCTATACAATTTCTAGTGTCCTTAACTGGTATAATAAGAGCTCCTCAGCGTATTAGTCAATGTCCAGAAAAATAATCTACCCTTCACTAACACACCAAATTACAAGACCTCTAAGACCTTGGACCAGTGTCGGTTAAGCCACCATAAATATTGTTGCCACTGCATTATGAGGACTAAATATTATCAAAGTGTTTTGAATGTTCTGACAACGTTGTGTCCTCTGAGATGTTATTAGTTTAGAATGTTTTACCAACAGGTAGAGTTATATCTGAGTATGTCATGAGGTTTCTCAAAAGTGCCGTTCTTGAATATTAGGTGTGAAAAATTTAGAGACATTTGGCCACCATGTGATGCCAGTATTTACCTACTCTGACTCCATTCTGATTCTTGCTTGTATAGTGTTCCAACCCTACTTTTCATCTGGAGTAGTTAAAGTAGCAATAGAGGTGCTGCCACACCAGGAAGACAGCAGAGACATTTATGCCTTCATATTCAGATATTTGTCTCAATGATATGTCATCCTGGTTCACAACAACTCAGTTGTATCACTGACTGTATCAAAATGCCTAACATGATTCAAAAGCAAGAATTCTTTCAAGTCTTTGGAAGAATAGATATAAGCATAACAAAAAACTTAACACAATCAATAATATCAAACAGCTATTTTGGAGACTGATGATTAAATAATTCTGGTTAATGTCTTTTTTTCTAAATTATACATACAGAGCCCTTAAAAATTCTAAGTGGCTTACATATAATTATTCTTCTTATAGGAAATCAAAGCTTAGAGCTTTCTCACCAGTAGCTATGTCTTGACATCATATCTGAGAGTAACAACAAAATATATAATTCCCCTCTAAGATAGTACTGTGAGCAAAAAAAAAAAAGAGTTGAGGGCATTTTCTACAATGTTTCTTATTCATGTGCTTTATGATCAACTGCCAGAATTTTCGCCTTTTCTACTTTCAGCTTATAACCTATCTCAACCCAGAATCAGTGACCAAAATGATTTCAGCCATGCTGCCCATCCCCAGTTCAGGTAGCAGGATTGGATTTGCTGCATCTTCTTATATTGCCTTTTCTCAATAAGGAGATAAAGGATGATGGGGCCACCTCTATGACTAGTTAGTACTCATTACTTAACATCGTTTGGTCCTTGTTTAGCCAATAAAATAAAATTACTCTCCAGCTCATTTTACTTTAGACAATTCACAGACAAGTTCAGAAAAACTGAAACAGTGCTCTAATCACCAGTGCTTTACACTGCCAGCTTGCACAAAAGCTATCCTAGACCCACTCCATCCCAAGAAAATGGAATAATGTGTATCTTGGGAAAAATAGATAGTAGGGTGAACACATGATGCTATACGCCTTCCTTCAAAGTACTACATCCCCGAAACCTTTTCAAATCTGTCCTCCTTTCCACCCTCACATTTAGATGAAGAACAAATTTATCCATCTGAGCCAGCCAACATTTTTTATCTATGTTATTTTCTAATTTCTATTAACAGGTAGTCAGTTTTCTATCCCAGTTCTCAAACAAACACCTTGCAGGCCACAAAGGATAGCATACATCCATATGGTATTATGCTTTATGGAACCTTTTAGAATGTTGGAATCAGGGAAATGTATTCCTTGTTCTGATAATATACTGGGAGATATAGCTGAGGAGAACAAACTGATACAAAATACGTTTTCCCACATTCTTAGTAGTATTCTATGCTGTTGATTCAGTTAAAAAGTAGGCAGAATCCAAAATGGATTGCCTGTCTATCACAGTCAAGATCCATTTTAAGCCACTTGGATTTCTTGGTTAGGCTCTTGTGTAATGCAACTCCCAGCTAAGTGGAGGAAATTGTTCTCAGAGAATCTTACCCAAATCTATTTTTCCTGTTGATATTTCACACAGTCTTTCATAACATTAGCAGCTTTGGCAGATGATAGAGGTATATAGCCTTTTCCTGCCTAATGTTGCATACCTTAAACACATCTGTGCCTGCTGATTTCAAGTAGGTACCTCCAGCAGTTGAACAAGACATCAGTCTTAGCATTTCAGCCATGTTCAATACTAGTAACTAGCTTTGGTCCACATGACCCACTTTAACTCTTTCTTGAAATTTCCACATGAAATTTTACAATTGTATTAACAATACAAGGGATATTGATACAACCCAATCATCTGAGGCAGGGATTGGCAAACCCCTATAATAATTAATTTATTTTGCAAGAGTTTTCTTAACCTATTAAAATTCAAGAGCATTAAACTACTTTTGATGATTTCCTCAAGCAAGGGCCTTCCCCCAAAGTACAGTGCAGGTTTGAGACATTTTTAGCTTGAATTACAGCAGCTGTGGGTTATCTACAGTCCTTGTTAAGCAGATCTGGCCAGGGTATCATCATTGGCCCATACACTTAAACACGGAGCAATGCTGTCAAGCGTTAGCATGACCCAAGAGTTCATGTGGATCCAGATAGAATCCAATTCTTATTTCATTACATTATATATTGCCTTAATTCTGCCTTTTGTGTCTTCTTGCCCTTCTTGCCCCAACGATGTTTTACCATCCATAGGGAGAATGACTGCATAATTCCAAATTGCTTGCTTACCCTAAATTGGAACTACCATTATTCAACTAGGCTGCTTGCTTTGCTTTAGAAGGGAGACAGTCTAAGGTTCATACCATTCACCATTAGAGCTATTGGTCTTTCTAGTTTTGTCATTTTTCCGGGAACTGGTGTGAACTGCTCATGGATATAAGAGCTATCACCAATGGTTTCCTCTGGTGTATGCTGTTTTCACTTTATAAGTTCTGTTGAGCTGTTTATTACATATTGATATAAATAGCTCAACATTACCAATGGCATAATGGGTATATTAGGTCTAAAAATATGTTATCTTTTAATATCTGCAGCTCTCTCCTCTAAAACCAAGTGAAAGGTCACCTTTTTTCTTAAGAGAGTACATGTAGCTGCAGTGGCATGTAGCTTGTCCAAAATCATAGTATTTGTGACTTCTGAGAGACACTCAGTATCTCAGGTATCCATAAGCCTGATCTCTCCAAAGCACTTTCCATATCACTTAGTATTTCTATGGTGCTAAACAATACCACTTGGAATATACTCCACTGCAAGATTCTAAGATAGTTTTAATTCTATATTCTATTCAAATTCACTCCAGGGAGAGAGGGAAGGAGAGAGCCACTTTATGTATTGGGACTAATAGCATGTCCACATGTGGATATTCAAGAAGACTTACAAAGTATTATCCATTTTTATTATTAATTTGATTCATCACTGCATATGATAAGATGCTCATGGCCCCAACCAATCCTATTCTAATGAATTATTGGACTGGTACCTATATTTTACCCAAATTAATTATCCTTGGTTATTGTATGTACTATCACAGTTTTCCAATGTCCCTTGGCTTCATACTATGAGACTGAAATTATCATGATCTCTCCATTACAATGAATCAACTTATTTTTGTTAACTAGATTTATTGTGTTGATCATTACTCAATATGTACATATATTGAATTATTATGTTGTACACCTGGAACTAATATAATGTTAAACGTCAATTATATTTCAATTTTAAAAATTAACTTTTTTGTTTTATAAAAAATAAAGTAAATCAACTTATTTTTAAGTTGGAGAATTCAGATATTTTTAGAGGAAAAATATGAATTCTATTTTAGCCTATCAGTCTATTTCTTTAAATAGCCTGGCATTAGCAGTGTCTATTGTTATTTCTAAATAGATTGCCTGTTAGATTTCCTGAAAAGATTCACTATGTTTAGCATGGTGAAAGATTATTGGTGGAACTGCCTTATAGTAAATTGTTAATGTCCATAAGCAAAACACTATTTTCACAGTTCAGAGAGCAATGTTATAAAATTAGACTGCTAATTTTATCATGTTATAATTATGCATAACTTTAAAATTTTTCTTTTTAATATGATTAATACATGGGAAGGATGTGTTAATCATGAATATTTCGTTAGCATAAGCAATACCAAAGGATCGAATGTGACAAAACACGGACTCACAAATACAGAGAACAAATTAGTGTTTAAAAGTGGGAAGAAGGGTAGAGGGAGGGTCAAGATAAGTGAAAGGGATTAAGAGGTAGAAACTACTAGATATAAATGTTACAAGCATGTAATGCACAGCACAGGGAATATAGCCAATATTTTATAATAATTTTATATGGTGTATAATTTTTACAAATATTGAATCACTATGTTGTACACCTGAAAGTAATATAATATTGTAAGTCAACTATACGTCAATTAAAAAAAAAACAGAAAACAAAGAATACACTTGCTTGATATTTGAATATAAACTGGCAATCTATACACGTCATAAAGATACAAAGATTCTAATTAACTAATTAGATACAAATGATACCACCAGAGGGTATTTTTTTCCTTTTCTTTCTGTCTTCTCAATCTATAGTTATCACCTTAACTGCTTATCTTCACAAGGGCATCGCTTTCCACACCAAGTTTTACTTTCACTCTTCTAATATTTTCTTCTTGTTCTTGGACATAGCATAGTATATTATCAGCATATCCAACCATTCACAATTTTAAATCTGAAAAATTATACTCTCAAAATTTAAATGAAATTGGTATTATAATTCATAAATTAGGAAACATATCCAAAAATACTGTTCCGAAAAGGGGTAAGCAACTTTGTCATATACTAACAGAAATTTTCCTAATATATGTAAATGTAATTTTGTTTGTTTGTTTGTTGTTTTTTGCTGTACGCGGGCTTCTCACTGTTGTGGCCTCTCCCGTTGTGGAGCACAGGCTCCGGACATGCAGGCTCAGTGGTCATGGCTCACGGGCCCAGCCACTCCACGGCATGTGGGATCTTCCCGGACCAGGGCACGAACCCGTGTTCCCTGCATCGGCAGGCGGACTCTCAACCACTGCGCCACCAGGGAAGCCCCTGTAAATGTCATTATTAACAAAGAAAATATGTATATCTTATGTTCTAAGCTACAAGAAACTATAGCCAAAAAGTTTTACTTGCTTTGCTTTCAGAATTACTATGTTCAGTTCTTTCTCTTACAATCTCATTGTCATCTAAATTTTCTGTTAAATAATTCATCTCCTATCACTGTCACAAAGCATCAAAAACACTGTAATGCTCTTGGATTTCAGTTGGCCAGAAAAATTCTTGCTAAATAAATGAACTGTTATATTGTTAAATGGTGTGGTTTGATTTTATCTACTTGACAAGGGACATTCAGACCATTTTAATAATTATATTTTTTTAATTTCCTTTCTCTCAGGCTTGAAGGTTATTTACAAGGAGGCAAATTGCTCTAAATTGATTGACTATTTACTTTATGGTAGTAATCTATGGAATAATTAAAGGTTTCTTTCTACAAAATCATTGCTAATAATACTAGCCTCTGATCAATTCGGCCAATTAAAAGGAACTGAAGATTTCTGGTAGCACACTTTAGTGAGTAAAATTTAGCTTAACTCAATATAAATATGCCTCTCATATTGTGAGATTATTTTAAATTTTATTACTTTAATTTTTTTAGTTTCTAATTTGATTGTGTAGCATGAATCTTCTTGCATGTAGAAATTAATATCTATACCTAAAGCTATTACCAGAATTTAAAAATTTCACACATCTTATTAATATATACACTTGATGAAAAAAGGGTTGAAAATTAGCATCAATACTGATATAACTATTTAGAAATTTAGATTATATGTTCCCCTATATAATTAAATTAATATTTGGGAGAAAATTAGGAGATAAAAATTCTTTGAAATCTTAACATTTCATTATAAAAATAATCTTAATAATTACATAAATGAAGTAGAACTTTGGTGTGTAGATTTCTATCTACATATACATGGAAAATTATGAAATAATACAAACATGTACACACAGAATGGCCTTTACATATTCTCTGAAAAATTCGTTCCCACCAACTAATGTATCATGGAAAAAAATTTCCAGACGAGATATAGATAGACAGATAGATAGATAGATAGATAGATAGATATGGATATATGTATCTATGTTTGCCTCTATAGACCCTTACTAGTAGTTGACATTATCAATGGTTCTACTAATTGACTCTTCTCAAGTTTCTCCATGTAAGTTTGAGATAAACATGTAGGACAGCTTTCTTACCATGTGGGTAGTAAACTGGAGCAACAAGGACTACTGAAGGAGAACACAGCACATTGATGCGTTAGTCTATTGAATATACTAAAAGGAGAAATTGAACCATCCTCAGGTCAATCCTTGGGGATTAAGCAGAAGAACAAGGTGTTACGTTACTCAAGTTTCAAACAAGCGAACCAACACCTCAGCACTTCTAGGTAACTAGATTTCCACAAAAACTCCTATGAACATACCAATAAGTCCAGAGCACCAAGAACTATGGCTAAAGAGGCCTTACGAGGCACTCAAAGACCTCACTTAGCCTAGAGTAAGTGGTTATACAGACTAATCCTTCTGTAACCCAAGTGAGGGGTGGAGAAGAAGCACTTCCTCATAGCATAGGGCAGTGGTGATGGACAGAGAATGTGCAAGGAATGAACTCTTAATACTGGCATCTTGTAGGCACACAGAGTATAGATCACAGGAACAATGAGAAAAGAAACATTTAGCTCCTTTAATTGGCTGAATTCATTAGAGGCTAAAAAAAAAAAAAAAAAAAAAAAAAAAAAAAGAGGCTCTTTCTAGCACAAGAGTTGGAAGATTGGTGGCCTATTTCAGTAGTTCTTATATAATCCAAACTCAGGTGAACAAGTGCCAGAGACAATACATTTTATTATTATCAATCTTTGTGGGAGAGGCATAAACCCAGTCTGATTATATTTGAAAAAAAATTACTGTGATAATACTTCCCTTCCATGTGTTGGAGTATAATCTGCCATAATATATTTGGAGAAAACCTGGAATTTATCATATTCACAGTGAAAAAAGAATAATCTGTAGTTGCCAGGGATTGGGGAGGGGAGGAGGGAAGGATGAACAGCTAGAGCAGACAGGATTTTTAGGGCAGTAAAACTATTCCACATGATGTGGTGGTAATGGTGGATACATAACATCATGCCTTTGACAGAACCCACAGAACTGTAGATCACAAAGAATGTGAGCCCTTAAAATAATTGACTTTAGTTTTTAACAATGTATCAGTGTAGGGTCAGTTTTAACATGCTTACCACACCAAGGCAAGATGTTAATAATGAGGGCAAGGGAAGGAGTGGGAGGAGGAGTATATGGGAACTCTGAACATTGTGCTCAGTTTTTCTGTAAGCTCAAAACTATTCTAAAAATAAATTCCAATAATTTAAAAAATGTAAAGGGAATAAGAAAGGCATATTAAGTTAATACTAAACTAAAAACTTTGGAGTAGGCATATTAATTTCAACAAAGCTGATTTAAAAATAAAAAATACCAAGGAAAAGGTGGGACATTACATGTTAAAAAAAGTATCAATTCCCCCAAAAGACATAAAACTCCTAAAGTTGTGGAATCTGACATCAAGCTTTCAATATATGTGAAGCAAAAACTGATAGATCAAGTAGGCACAGAATCAGTAAGGATAGAGTTGACCTGGACAGTAATAGCAATCAAACTAATATAATTGGCATTTATAGAATACTCCACTCAACAATAATAAAATATACATTTTTCTCAAGCTCATGTGGATCACTGAGAAAAGTCTTAAGAGGAATTTTAAAAAGCAATTATATAAAAATAAAAATTAAAAAAAAATTGTAGATACAGAGAAAGCAGTGCTGAGAGGAAAATTTATAGTATTAAGTGCATATATTCAGAAAGAAGAAAGATCTATAATCAGTAATCTGAGCTCCACCTCAGGAAACTAGAGAATGAAGAACAATTTAATATTAGTGTAAGCAGAAAGTAAAAAGAAATAATACATATGTGAGCATAAATTATTGAAACTGAAAACTTTAGCAGAGAAAAATCAATGAAACCAAAAACTTCTTTGAAAAGACCAGCAAAACTGATAAACCTCTAGCCAGGTTAACAGAAAAAGAAAAGAAAAAATAATTACCAATATCAGAAATTAAAGAGAGGTCATCCTGACCTGTTTCATGAATGTTAAAAAGGCAATAAAGAACAACAAGCAGAACTCTATAATTTAGATGAAACAGAATGATTTCTTCACAGACACAAATGCTTAAAACTTACACAAGGAGAGACAGGTAATCTGATCAGGCCCATATCTATTAAAAAAAATTGTATCAATAATCAATAACCTTCCAAAAAAGAAACCTTCAGTTGAGATAGTCACCAGTGAATTTTACCAAATCAAAAGAAATGGTGCCAATTACCACAATCTCTTCCAGAAAATAGAAGCTGAGGAAACTCATTCTATGAGGTCAGCATTACCATAATAGCAAAACCAGACAGAAGCATTATGTGAAATAAAAATATTTATATATCATGTTAAGAAGTTGAAAAATTTCTCACTAAAATCCAGAAAAAAGGAAAGATATTCTCTTTTACTCCTCCTACTATCCTTTTTACTGAGATTTTTAGCTAGTACATTAAAACAAGCAAAAAGAAAGAGAAAGTATTCGACTTGGAAAGGATTAAATAAAGCTGTCTATACTTGCAGATGACATGATTGTCTCTGCAGAAAAAAATAATTTTGGAAAATTATAGAAATAATAAAGGACTATAACAAAGTCACAGGATTCATGGTTTAGTATATATTTTTGTGCATATGCTATACATATATATATATTTTGTATATATACCGTACATATAAATATAAACACACATACATTTAATAAATCAATGAAATTTGAAATTAAAACATACCGTGTATATTGTACCATAAAAAGAAAGTACTTAATTATAAATCTAACCAAATATGTAAAGGAACTATACGTGCAAAACTATAAAATGCTGATAAAAGATTAAATAAATCAAGAGTTATTCTGTGCATATTGACTGGAAAAATCAATATTATTAAGATGTTTATTCTTCTTAACTGTGTCTATATATTCCATCCAATTCCAATCAAAATTCCAGTGAGCTATTTTCTTGATATTGACAAACTAATATCAAGTTAATGTGGAAAGTAGAAAGACCTAAAATAGCCAAAACAATAATAGAAGATTAACAGCATAGCTTTAGTGTTAACAATTCCTGATTTCAAGAATTACTATAAAGCTACAGTAATCAAGAGAGCATGATATTGGCTCAAGAATAGACACATAGATCAATTAAACCATATAAACAGCCCAGAAGTAGATGCACAAAAATATAGTCAACTGGTATTTCACAAGGGACAAAGACAGTCAAGAGAGAAATAGATGAATGGATAAACAAAGTGTGGTATATTCTAACAGTGAAATATTATTCAATGAAGAAATAAATGAACTAACATGCCATGAAAGTATACGGATGAATATTAAATGTATAGGGTAAAATGAAAGAAGCCAGTAGGAAAAGCTTACATACTGAATTATTCCACTTATATGACATCTGGAAATGACAGAACATATAGGCATGGTAAAACAGTAATGGCCAGTAGATTAAAGAAGGGCTAGAAATGATGATGAAACACAGGGAATATGTTCAGAGTTTCAAAACAATGCTGTATACTTTCATTGAAGATACATGAATCTAAGCATTTGTAAAATTCCATAGAGCTTTACAGCTCAAATAGTAAATATTAATATAAACAAATTTTTAAAAATCCTTTAAGAGGTCAGGGGAATCCAGGATGGGTGCAGAATGTAACTCGGAGTTGGGTATATGGGAACTGTCTGTATTACCCTTTCAATTTTTCTATAAAATTTTTTTTCTAAAAACAAAAATTTATTTTTTAAAAATTCTGTAAGACACAAATAGAATACATTCAAAGAAAGTCACATCATAGTCAAACATAATAAATGAAAAAAATATTCAACCAGAAAATAAAAAGATACATTATATTCTGGCATAACAATAAGAAGAATGAGAGCTAACATCATCAGAAACAAGTGAAGCCAGAGATAATAAAATCATATATTTAATGAATTTATAGGAAAAATGTGTAAACCCCAAATTTTATATGTAGTAATAATTTTGTTCCAAAATTAAGGTTAAATAATGAAATTTTCAAATAAACAAGAACAGGCAGAATTTGTTGCTAGCTGAACCAGACTGCAAGGAATACTGTTGATAGCTCTTCAGATAAAACAAAGAAAACCAAACCAAAACAAAACAAACAAAAAGAAATGAGCACAAATTTACTGATGTACGTATCTGCAGGAAGAAATGAAGATCACCAGAAGGGGAAATTGTGAATTTAACTATAAAATAATATTTATAAAATATATTAAATAGCTACTCCTTTTTCTTTTTTTCTTTGTGGTATGCGGGCCTCTCACTGTTGTGGCCTCTCCCACTGTGGAGCACAGGCTCCGGACGCGCAGGCTCAGCGGCCATGGCTCACGGGACCAGCCGCTCCGCGGCACGTGGGATCTTCCCGGACTGGGGCACGAACCCGTGTTCCCCACATTGGCAGGCAGACTCTCAACCACTGCGCCACCAGGGAAGCCCTAGTTACTAACTCTTTAAAGAAAAAACTACAGTGTGGATACGTAACACATATAGAAGGAGAATGAATGACAACTAAAGTACAAAGGACAAAACAACAATACATGGTATTTTACTTACAATAATGGCTAATTGGCATAATTTAAGTCACTTTGAAAAGTTAAAGATTAAAAAGCTGAATTTAGAAAATAGCCAGTAATAAGACAATGCAACATACATTTAAAAAATTGACAGAATTAACAGGAGTTATAGAAAAATATACAATGAACCACAGTTATTTCAAATATGATTTTCTCATAATTAAAAAAAAAAAATCTGGGCTTCCCTGGTGGTGCAGTGGTTAAGAGTCCACCTGCCAATGAAGGGGACATGGGCTCGTGCCCCGGTCCGGGAAGATCCCACATGCTGCAGAGTGGCTGGGCCCGTAAGCCATGGCTGCTGAGCCTGCACGTCCGGAGCCTGTGCTCCGCAATGGGAGAGGCCACAACAGTGAGAGGCCCGCGTACTGCAAAAAAACAAAACAAAGCAAAACAAAAAAATCAGTAATGATATAAAAGCTTTATTTTTTATTGAAGTAAAATCGATGAATACCATTATAAAAGTTTCAGGTGTGCAACATTATAATTCAATATACGAAGTGATCATCATCAAAAGAGTAGTTATCATCCATCACCATAGAGTTGATCCCTTTTTCCCATTTTGCCCACCTCTCAACCCCTTCTCCTCTGCTATATCTGTTCTAGATATAAAAGATCTCTAGATCTCCTGTTATTTTGACAGCCATAGATTAACAATTACAAGTTTGTCACAGCCCCCCTTGTCATCAACTCAGCCTTACAGAATAGAGCTACCACTTAACATGTGGTGGTGCCGATGCCTCTCATCAGTGCATTTTGGATGGCCTTGGTATTCTGGCTCCTCCTGAAAACCTCTCCTCTGGTAGGTTTTCTGGACTCAAGTAATTTATTCTATCCAGCTTTCTCTCTTCCTGTAGCCTCTTTATTTTGTCATGGCAACTCAGCTATGTCTGTTGCTCAACATGGGACATTTCTTTCTTCACTCTTCTAGAGTGTTGAGGTATCTGTATTTTCTGGGGCCCTTGCCTGAGTGTTAAATCCTCGTGTCCTGAGAATTCTTTCTTATGTAGTCTTATATTCTGGCCTACTCAGCAAGTACCCCCAAAATGCAATCCCTGGGTTATTCCTTCAACTCCTGATAATATAAGCTAATTCTTATATCTCCTCTATAAGTGTATATGCTCTTTCTTATCAACACATTTCAGTTGGATTAGGTTGCAATTTAATGCTAATTACCAGCCTGTGACCCAAGGGAGAAGAAATGAATCTCTTGAGGAAAGGTGGTCACCTGTTGCCTTTGTGAGAGAGGCTACTACAGTGTTCTCTATCATGCATAAACTGATAGCTTTCACTAGGAAGGACTGGTGAGTCACCTCTGTGAACTCTGAGGATTTAAGGGCTCCAGCAGAGACAACTTCTTCAGGATCATCTATATAGAGAATCTATCCAGATGTCCTCATCCCCCAATTCAGCATCCCAGATTTTACCAACAATGGCCCTAGTTTCTTATAATCTCTCTGCTGGACATCAATACAGGTCATCAAAAACAAGTCAACTCCTCATTCCTTAAAGGCATTATTCTCCCCCAAATCTTTCAAAAGCCTGAATCACTGTAAGTGTAATGGCAGTCCTCTTCACTGGACCATTTTCTCCAGTCACCACAAGTGAAATCATGATTTGGGACTCCATCTTGTACTGGAGACAATCCATAGCTCACTTACCACACAAAATGACATTTCCCTAGCTTGCCAAGCAGTAAGTAACCCAAGAATAATCTACCACCTTTTTCTTGAACTATTTCCTGCTACCTAAGTCAGTTAAGCTCTTCTAGAGGGAATTAAATGTAAATGGTTTTATTGAGGAGATACCTGCAAAAGATAAAGGCGAAGAGGCAGGAGCAGGCAAGGAGAGGCTCCAGGCTTTCATGCAGGGATGAAACCCTTAAAATGAGACAGAGAAATAAGGGGAGCTGGGCAGGATGTGGCTTCAGACTGTAGTTTAGATTTGGGGAAGCTTTGGACAGGTCCATGGGAAATCTCAAACCATGATTTTTAGAGTCAGGAGTGTCTTGGCTCTGCTGTATCTACCGTCTTCAGTCATTGATTGGTGGGCAGTCTGGGAAGCACATCCTAGACATGGGAATGGTAATGCTTCCAGAAGTGTGGACCCACAGCAAGAGATCTGAGAATTTTCATGACCATGGTATTGTTGAAACACTAATAAATATCCTTTCAGAGTATTATTTAAAACATATAATTCTGAGGCATATATATAGCTCTTTCCATATAATCGTGAGCAAGATCTAGAATTAGTAAATAGAATGACATAAAAGAAATAGTGAAATCATCAGCAATGCCACCAAAACCGTAGTTTTGGAGTTTGAAATTTGGTCATTTATAAATGAATATTTTAATTGTAGATTTTCTGCTGAACTTAACAGAATTGTTTAAAAACCAATGTTTACTATGAAGAATAATTTGTATATTATAATTTTTTATATACAAAAATTAGTAAAATTTAATTTCTAAAAATTTTTTAATTTTTATAGAAATTTTTAGTTTCTAAAATTTAATTTCTAAAATTAAATTTTAGAAATTAGTTTATAATTGTGTGATCACTGACCTGAATTTAGTTAGTCTGAGTCCCACATTTCTGTATAGATACAATGTGTAGCTTTTTGACATATTAGGTTAACAAAGTAATACTAACAATACCATATGGTTATTGTTTCAAATTTGTAAAATATTGAAACAGTTTACTACTAGCTATCCCTCTGTTATTTTTATATATTCTTGCACAACAAAAACTGATAACTCTATTGATCGACCATGACAGAATCCTGAAGGAAAAAAGACACAAAACATAAGCTACAAATTTCAATACTAGGGGATGACAGCTGTCATCTCTCTCCATGGGAAAGCTATGGAATTCAAACATTCCTAGACTTAGGAAATAAAACAAAGTTAAATAGATTGCTTTCATTTCACTTTTACGTGCCAGTTATCTTACATTAACTGAAAATAATTTAGTCCTGTAAGATCTACATTCTGTAAATGTTCAAATCACACACTTAAATTCTAGGTAACAGAATTTAAATAATTATAGTAGTCTTTAACAAAAGCCTTTTCTATGGAGGATGGAGTAGAGACTGCGTGACATACATATCCTTTCAACTAAATAAATAGAGTTTATAAAATAAAACATAGCATTATTGTTCAGCTATAGAACTGCATATATTCCTTTTTTTCTTTCTTTTTCAGTTTTATTGAGGCATAATTGACAATAGGTACAAATTTCAGTTATAAGATTAAAAAGTTCTGGGGCTCCAAGGTACAGCATGGTAATTATAGTTAATAATACTGTATTGTATACTTCAAATTTGCTGAGAGAAGATCTCGAGTATTCTCATCACAAACAAAGAGTTACTACACCTATTCTTTTAAAACTAGTACAAACAAATCTATTCTTTGTTTTTTTTGTGTGTGTTTTCTCTTATTACAGTCAGTATTTATATTTTATCCAATACTTGCTCCTCTCTTTTGTGAAGTAGGATTATATCTCCTTATCTATTGTAATTTGAAAACATGTTCTTTGAGGTAGGGCCTTGGGCATGTGACTTGCTTTGACCAAAGAGCTTTGGGTAGGCATGCCGTGGGACAATTCTGAACTAAAGGTTTAAAGTATTGCAAATTTTGCCAGCTTTCATGCTCTTTTCCTCTACAAACAGAATGATACATCTCAAGTAGGGGATAACTTTAACTTCTATCCTGGAAGGTCAAAACATGTAGAAAATGCTACAACAGGTAGTACACAACCTTGGCATATAATGAGAACAATGTATGGATGTTTCTTGTAAGATATGGGATTTGGGGGGAATTACTTGCTACTGTAGAAAAATTCACTAATATACACTCGTTACCTTTTCATAATTTTTCTGAGAATTTTGCCTATTTTTCTTTTTTTGTTTTGAATTGTGAAGCTGAGATTTTATGATTCACAGCTACTTTGCTTATGTCTGCCACCAAATATTGCATATTTTAATAACCAAATTTCAAATGATTAAAATGAAAAATAATTGAAAAATTACATTTTTTTTTTACCAAATTGAATGCTACAGACCATAAGGTAATTCTAAATTTAGAAAGAAATATGTCCTTTCTATTGACAAATTTATAAACTAATCTGAGATTCTAAGGACACACTTTTAGAATACATTACAATACATGCTAGATGAACAAAACATACAAATAAGTACAAACTAACACATTTTTTGGAAGAGTGTACATTAAAAATTAAGTGATGCTTTAAAATCCGATTGCATGAGTTCTAAAAAGTTGAAAATATTTCATTAGCTTATGTTTGAATTAGTGATTTTTTTAATGATAAGTGGTGTTTTATTTTACAGGAAAAAATTTTAAAATATCAGAATTTATATTGCTTCAAATAAATATGTAGATCTTCTTATATACAGTAATCACACTAATATTAATCCTAATCACTCCTATGATTATTTAACATATTTTGTTTGCTAGTAGGCAGTTGGCCACATACAAAGATAATTAAATGGGTTTGGTACTTTATATCTGGCAGAAGAGATACTCTTTTTTTTTTTTTTTTTTTTTTTTGGTGGTACGCGGGCCTCGTTGCGGAGCACAGGCTCTCTGGATGCACAGACTCAGTGGCCATGGCTCACGGACCCAGCCGCTCTGCGGCATGTGGGATCTTCCTGGACCGGGGCACGACCCCATGTCCCCTGCATCAGCAGGCGGACTCTCAACCACTGTGCCACCAGGGAAGTCCAGAAGAGATACTTTGATAAAATATTCTGCTTTCGAACACTAAGTCCTAAATAGTACATAATGTTGTCTTATTGCAAATCTGGTAAGAAATAAAAGGTGAGCTAAAACATTTGGTGTTAATTTTGAAGAAAATGCAAATATCAATATTATAAGTAGCAATGAAGATGAGGTTGGAGAGAAAAACTAGTCTATATTAGAAACCATAAATCAGTGAATAGAGATGAGTAGGACACTTTAGTTATAAAGAAGCAACTTCAAATTCAAACTAAGGCAAAAACAACAACCTTACTTAGTTTTTTCCAAGTTTTCACAAAGTAAATTCAAGCAAATATAAGTGCTCCAGTGAAAGTCAGCAACACAGAGAGAAACAACACAAAAGAAGTGACAGCAGAAAAAGAAATAAAAAATGAAATCATTATTATAGAATTGAGAGTAATAATTATGGATTTTCAGAAAGATAAAATATGATTAAAATATTGCTCAAAAAATAAGATACAATCAAACATAACCCAGGAGATTTTAAAAATAAGACAATGTTTAAGTCATTTAAATAACTCAGGTGAATGATAGCTGAATAGAGAATAGTTAAACTGGAAGATATATCTGAAAAATTACTGAATGCCAAGTAGATATGCAAGATTAAAGAAAATAGGGAAGAAAGTTTAGAAATGGAATAAAAGGAAAAGAGGGTAAAGTGAGGTCCAAAATATCTAGTTCAAACTGCAGAAGGAGGGAATGTAGAAAATATAGAAGTGAGCAACAATATGTGAAGTGAAAGTGGCTAAGAAGTGTCTAGAGTTGGTGAAAGATATCTATAAAACAGGTTACACACTTGCAGCAAAAGAACATATGAGTGGTAATATAGTTTAAAAATTAAACCTATAATTATCACAGAGAACAGACGTAATATATTTTACAATCCTGAGAGGAAATAACCATTAACCTAGAGTTATGTACCAATGAATCAGTGATCAGTTTTCTCAAGAAAGGAAAAAAAAAGACAAAGGAGAAAGAGAGTCAGGGAGATCAAAAAAGAGAGAGTACAAAAATACAAATATCTCCACAATGCTCGGGAAGTTCTAAAGGATAGAATCCAGAAGGAAGAAGGAAATGAACTCAGAAGGCATTCTGGAGATGTGAGAATAAACAGTAAGCAAAAGAGTAGGTAAGTATGTAATAAATATTAATAAATATTTATATTGAAATAAAAATAAAATCACCAGTAATAGCACAGATAATAATTTGTGGGGTTAAAAAAAGGGTAGAATTAAAATACTGGATCAGAGTGATCTACAATGCAATGTGGGGATTATTAGATTTATTGAATAATGAAGCTCTGATAAAATGAAAAATAAGGTAATTTCTATTAAAATGGAAATAAAATCTCATTTAAAAATTTGTAGTTGGAAAAAGGAATATGAATTCAAACCCACAAAAATAGCTAAATACACTTTTTTAAAATTAAGGAAGTACAATGAAAAAGTTAGCTAAAAATAGAAGAAATAAAATTGTAAAATAGCCACCTTTTTATATGTACAAAGATAAAAATGAAACAGTAGTTGTAAGAAGATAAAATAGGAAAGGAATTGTTGAGTTCTGCACTTGCTTCTTCTCCATTATCGTTTACAACCACAGACCTTGCCCCCAACTCAGCACATAGTCCAAGTATACCAGAAGTGAGACAAATATGTGTGGACAAAGTGATAAACTGTCTAACTTTGGGGTGCAGGGAGAAATTCTGAATTTAAGTTGTTTTATGAACTGAGATCTAATTAACTGTAATTTCCTCTTCAGTTTTATGTATCTTCCTCCCAAAGACTCATCTACATTACTACAGACAGCTTTCTGGAGATGCTATAAACAGTACCATAGCTTTCCTTCCTGTATGTTGTTTGACAGAGTAGTATCTAACACAGTATTCTAGATTATCTATTTCATCATCTGTAGAAATATTAGAATTAGTCAGCCAATAATTATAAATTAGCAAATAATTAGCTTTAGAATACATAATTGGAGAGGTAGACAACACAATAAGTTGTCTATATAGCAAATAGAGTTAAGATATAAGTGAATAAAAACACAAGATTGAGGAAACCACCTAGAATGAAGCACAGAAGAACAAACCAGGAAACTTTATTAAAAGAAATAAAATTTAAGACAGATGAGAAAATATTTGAAGAAAAGATGGGGATTAATTACATAATTTTTTAAAAAATATTTGTTAGAATGAAAGGGTCCATAGACAATTAAAAAAAATATCTAAGGAAAAACCCACACAAAGGAATGTTATAAAGAAAACAAAACAAACAAAACAAAAACAAAAAAGAACACTGAAATTTTCTGTGGAGAATAAATGGATCACTTATGACAAATGAAAATTCTACCAACATTAGCTTTATGGTGAGTATAATTTTTTTTTTTCCTTGCGTTATGCGGGCCTCTCACTGTTGTGGCCTCTCCCATTTGCGGAGCACAGGCTCCGGACGCGCAGGCCCAGCGGCCATGGCCCACGGGCCCAGCCGCTCCGCGGCACGTGGGATCCTCCCGAAACGGGGCACGAACCCGCGTCCCCCGCATCGGCAGGCGGACCCTCAAGCACTGCGCCACCAGGGAAGCCCTATGGTGAGTATAATTTGATTCAAACCCACAATAATATCGAAAAAGATGAAAATGTAATAACAGATTTAACAAATATGTATAAAATGTACACTGCAAATTACAAAACTAACCTGAGAAAAAATTAACAGTACCCAAATAAATGGAGACTTGTACTGTGTTCACAGATGGAAGACTCAGCATAGCAAGACTTCAATTCTCCCCAAGTGGATCTATAAACTCCTTGCATTTTCTATTTAAACACCACCCACTTTATGTGTGTGTGTGTGTACATATGCGTGCACGCACACACACACACACACACACATATATGTGATTCTAAAATTTATTTGATGATGCAAAGGACCTTGAATAGCTAATAACATTTTTATTAGGAAAAACCCAGTAGAAGAACTTACATTATCAAATTGTTATTTAATAAAAATCTCCATTAATCCAGATGGTGATTTTGTTTGGGGTAGGGGGATGGGGTGTATTAGGATGAACATAAAGGTACACAGAGAGGAACAGAGGGGCCAAAACAGATCCACATATATCGGGTCAACTGGTTTTCAACAAATGCTACCATACAATATAATTGGGAATGATTAGTCGTCTAAAAGAATATTACCTTAACAACTTGATGGGAAAACACTAAACCTCAACCCAATAACCACACCATAAAACAAACAAATAAAACTCAAAATGGATTATAGTGTGAATGTAAAAGCTAAAACTTATAAAACCCCTATAAGAAAAGATATGAGAAATTGAGAAAATCCTTGTGACTCTGGTTTGGACAATGTTTCTTATCACTGAGTCCTTTACTCTTCAAGCCCCACAGTTACTGCATATGTCAACAGGTCATTTGCCAAATGTACTGATCTCAATTAATAATAGGTGAAAATGATAATAATCATGACTCCACAGATGCCAGGGGTTAACTAAGACCAACTTGTTGCCATCAGGACCATGAGTAATGTAGTTCCAAAATTCCATCCTGAGGGTTTGGTTTTAAGAACACTCCTGGAACCAACTGTCTTGGCCTATGCCCCCTAACAAGCAGAAGTCACAGTAAAAGTTTATATACTACCATTCTATTAGGAACTATAATTCCAGGGAATAGAGTTAAGGTGAAAAAAAACCAGTGAGGCAAGGGAGGTAGGAGAGCCAAAAGAAAAACAAAGAATTAATTTGCTTGTCTCCAATTCTCATGTATCAAGAGTTCACTCCATGGTTAATAACTCACCTATAGTTTTGGTTGTGCAGTTATGGGTCGATCCTAGGGGATCTCGCATCTCAAATCTACAGAGAAGCACCAGTGAGAGAGCCAAATGCTGGGGGGGTTATGAACATAAGGCAGAAGCATTTTGTATTGTACCAGTTGAAGCCAGTTAGAGTCCAAGCTGAGATTGCAACAGTGAGCTCAAGAACTTAAACTGTAGTGTAAAGAATGACTAATACAGTTAGACAGGAAACATTCTATATCGCAGTATTGTTATTTCAGTCACCCACTTTATTTACTCAAAGTCAATCCAGTTATTAAATTTCTTGTGTCATCCTTGGTGATATTTTATGCAAGTGTGATTTTATAATGTACTGTCTGCTTTATATATGTATACATGTCTTAATATGTTTATTTATATGTATATGTGTACTCTGTGCATGTGTGTACACACATACATATTTTACAATCAACCTAATGTTTTATAAATAAAAATATAAATTTTGTCAATATGCTTACATTTTTTACAACTAAAGCAAAAAAATTACAAATGTATAAAATTCCATAATAATATTAATATTTTCTAGCATTCTCAGATGATTGTGCCATATACATATTTATTCATATTTTTTCATTCTGTCACCAATATCCATACCATACTAATATATTTAGTTCATGAATCATAATATGCTCTTCAATTTCATAAATAGTTGTTTTTAGTTATAATTGAATTGAATTCAGGCAATAGTTTACATTTCTTATCTATGTGAAACCATACTCTGTATATTTCAAATGTCTACTGAAAGAAAGGCATATTCAGAATCATACAAACTGAATAAAATATTTTGGCGTTTCACATAATTTTAAAATACAAAACATACTATATAAATATTTATAACGGAGAACAAACTGTTTTAACAAAATTTGTGAATTTAAGGTGAGACCATTAGCAGTTAATTAATGTTCACCATCTTCCTCAAATGAGACAGACATATACTATACATACATATTTCCTATGTTTTCCGAACATAACGATATGCTCCCCAAATTATTATCGTTTTTCTTTCTATTTGGATAAACATCATGAAAATATTTCTCATAGCTTTCTTAAATATAAAGAGATTTCTTCCACCATTTTTCTTTATCCTTTGTTAAAGTTTTAACTTACTAATATATCTGGATTAACAAAAAATAGAAAAACATCAGAGATAAATCACCAAGATTTGTTTCTAAAGTGTGTGTCCCTTACTTGACATTTAAGATAAAAGTCTTCTAGCTTTTGAATATTTTATAGAAGCTGTTACTGAAAAGTCTAATTCTGAACCTAAATATACAGCTTTGATTCAAACTAAGATAATCATTTCCTTTTGAGCTATGATGTTATCTGAGAATATTCACCTTAAATCTGATTGATTAAATAACTTCTAAGAGCTTTATCTTGATTCTATAGAAATAAATATTCCAAATAAAATTATAAATGATTAATGTTAGAAACTGGATTGTATAAAGAAAGATTATTTATGCCCAATATTTTTGTACCAAATATTTAGCTGGATTGCTTTATTTTTCAGTTTCCTCATATTATGGTAACCCCCCCCCAAATCTATATTGACATATAGTAAAATAAAGCAATATTTTTTCTTGAACAGTACTTATTTTTTAAAAACTCACTATGTCAAACAGTAAACTAGTTATGCTCTCTAGTTTTTATTATTTCATCTTCATAACAATACTCCAAAATAATTAATATTATCCATTAAAAAAATATTTGAGGATAATTTACCAAATATCTCATTGCCAGAAACTGGCAAAATGACATTCAAAACCACTGTTTTTTTTCACTAAGTTATACTGGTTACCTCTTAATTACTTTAAATGAGTTAAGTACTACTTTAAATTATTTAAGTTCTTTAAGGAACTTTATACTTTTATGTTCCTGTTTGTATTTCTGCAAGTTCTTCATTACTCCATTCAACAAATGTATGTTAAAGTTTATGAAAATATTGACATTTCAACATTTTTGACCTAAAAAAATGACAATTTAATATGACTTTCCTAGTATTTGCTGATATTTCCTTTATGGAGGGGATATAGCACTTCATTATTTATGCTCTGTGTACAAATACTACAAAACTTACTGGAGCAAAACAACATTTTTCTCACATTTTCTGAGAGTCAAGAGTCTTAGCATGGCTTAACCAGGTCCTCTACTTCAGAATCTCACACAGGCTACAATCAAAATGTCAACCAGGTAACCATAAGTTTCTTTTCTACATCTGTACATCTGTGACTCTACTTCTGTTGTGTAAATAAGTTCATTTGTACCATTTTTTTAGATTCCACATATAAGAAATATCATATGAAATTGTCTTTCTGTGTCTGACTTACTTCACTCAGTATGATAATCTCTAGGTCCATCCATGTTGCTGCAGATGTCATTATTTTGTTCTTTTTAATGGCTGAGTAATATTCCATTGTATATATGTACCACATCTTCCTTATCCACTCCTCTGTTGATGGGCATTTATGTTGCTTCGATGTCCTGGCTATTGTAAATAGTGCTGCAGTGAACATTGGGGTGCATGTATCTTTTTAAATTATGGTTTTCTCCAGGTATATGCCCAGGAGTGGTATTGCTGGGTCACATGGTAGTTCTCTTTTTGTTTTTTTTAAGGAAACTCAATACTGTTCTCCATAGTGGCTGTACCAATTTACATCCCCACCAGCAGTGTAGGAGTGTTCCCTTTTCTCCACACCCTCTCCAGCATTTATTGTTTGTAGATTTTTTGATGATGGCCATTCTGACCAGTGTGAGGTGATTCCTCATAATAGCTTTGATTGCGAGATTGGGACTGACATATACACACTACTATATATAAAATAGATAACTAATAAGAACCTGCTATACAGCACAGGGAACTCTACTCTACTCAATACTCTGTAATGACCTATATGAGAAAAGAATCTAAAAAAGAGTGGATATATGTATATGTATAACTGATTCACTTTGCCATACACCTGAAACTAACACAACATTGTAAATCAACTATACTCCAATAAATTTTTTTTTTTAATGTCAGCCAGGTCTTTGGTGTCTTTTGATGACTTCACTAGGAAAGGATCCAATTTTAAGCACATCCATGTGATTCAGGATTCAGTCCCTCAATGGTTATTGGACAAAACTCTCAGTTTCTTATTAGTGACTGCCTAGAGTCCATCCTCAGTTCCTTGCCATATGGGTCCCTCCAGTTTGCTTTACTAGAGCAAGTACCCAAGAAGAAACAGAGAGAGACAGAAACAGAAAGACAGAGAGAGAGAGCAATGTAGAAATCAACTGTCTTTTGCAACCTAATCTCAGAAGTAACATCCGATAACTCTTGTTACACTCTGTTCATTACAAGCAAGTCACTAGGCCCAGTTTGCACTAATGAGAAGAGATTATACAGGGCATGGAAATAAAGAGGTGGGTATCATTGGTAGCCATCTTAGAATTCTGCTTACTATGAGCCCTGAATTAAAGTGTCTGTTTTCATGGAGTTTGCATTTTACTGCTGGAGGAGAGGCATCAAAGAAATATATATATATACATACATGCACACACACACAAACACACAAGAACAACAAAAACAATATACCAAGTGACCATACAGGCAATTTAAGAAATGGAGATCAAAAGCAAAATGGTATTTGACATAGGATATTGAGAAAAAATGTGAAGAAGTGAACCAGACATATTCTGGGAGAATAGTCCAGCAGAGAGAATAGCAAGTACTAAGTGTGTGAGATAAATGCAAGTTTGGTATTTAAGGAAAATAAAGAAGCCCCTCCTGGCTGGGGCAGGATAAGATAGGGGAATATGAAAAGAAATAGCTGGCTGTTTATGTAGGGCTTTTAGTCTGTGGAATGAATGACATGGATGCTCCTCTGAGTGAGATATGAACCATTTAGAGTGTTTGTTGTAGAGGAATAACACAACCTAACCTACAACTTTTAAGGCCCATTTTGAATTCTGTATGAAGAATAAAGGGTAAAATTAGTAAAACATGGGGAGACAGTATAGGAATTTGTCTTGGTAATCCAGGCAAAGTTATTATGATTACTTGGGTCAAATTGCTAGCTGTGAATATAGTGACAGGTGGAGAGCCTCTGAATGAATTTAAACATAGACTCAGCAGCATTTCCTGGCATATTTTCTATTAAGTATGAGAGAGAAAGAGATCAAGGATGACTCCAAATATTTTTGCCTGAACATGAGAAAAGGTGGAATTACCATTTAGAAAGTTGGGTAGTTGTGAAAATATCAAGTTGCTTCAAGCCCATTACATTTGAAATAATCATTAGATATACAAATATAGATGTTGAGGAGACACTTCTATATAAGTCTGAAATGTAAGGGGAAGAAGGTTTGGAGATATAAATTTGTGAATCATCAGAATAGAGATTGTGTTTAAAACCATGGGACCAAATGAGATTAGTTGAAGAGCAAGCAAAGACAAGGAAGAGAATAGGTCTGAGAACTGCAACTGGGAAGGTCTCAGATATGCAGAGATTGCAATGATGAAAGTTATTCAGTGATGGATTATGTGAATTCATGAATAGTGGAGGAAACAACAGAGTGTTATGGAAAGTTTCTTCTCAAGGGTTCAGAGAGATGAGAACTACAATTTCATCATTGTTTCTGGCAAAATGAAAGCCACTAGTGACTTTAACAAGAACCTGATCTGAAGAAAGGTGAGGGTGAAAGAGTAGGGATGACTCCTTGTGGATTGAGTCAAATAGAAAATTAGAGAAGAAATGGAGACAGGGAGTGTGTAAACTTTTCAGCTGCAGTAAAGAGTTGCATAGAAATGATGCAGTAAGGATGTGGAATCAAGACAGCAATTTTATAATTAGGGGTTTAGGATTTTGTGGCAGGAAATAGAAAAGCTACACAACGATTTTAAGACTAAAGAGACATGTAATTAGATATTGAAACAACAACATCAATCTAGTAGAAGACATCAGCTCTTGCCAGGTGGAGCTTCCTCCCCAGGTGGAGCTCTCCCAGGGCTATAGTAACATTCTGTATTCACCTTGCCCCCTCAGCTCACGTGACATAACTAATGCTGGGCGCATCAATATCCTTTCTGTGCTCCCTTACCCCTGCCCACACCTCTGTTATTAATCCATTTACAGTTGTTAATTTGAAATATTTGGGGTGAGTTTTCTTCCCAGACAGTCCCCTCCCTAAATGCAGGGAATCCTAAGTCCTCCATTGGAACTATTGACTTCAAGGTAGCTGGTATTTAACAATTACGAAGCAACTACCACTCTTGCAATCACCACGTAACAGCAATGAAGCTAGTCTCCAGACTAAGCTAATGACATGGTGGACACTTTGCTGTCAGATACCTCCAATTTTTCTATGACTTTGCTTGCCTGACAGTAAAAGAGCTAGAGGACACACTCTTATCCCAGTGCTGCTTCCAAATTTCTCAGGATGCGGCAAGGTGGTAGAACCTACCTGTTAACCAAAACACTCATTACAAGGGCTCTGGGAAATAAAATGTTTAGTATCTCAGCCTCTCTAGTTTTGGAATTTACACTAGAAGGAGGTAAAGATTGATTCTGAGTGCTACCTCAGTCATTTACCATATGCACTGCAATATTTCATGGAGTTTCTATGACAATTATTTTATAGAAAGGGAAGAAATGAAGAGTGAAGAGACAACTGCAGGAGAAAATCCCTTTGGAAGGAATAGGACCAGTGCTCAAGTAAATATTCCATGTATTATTATTACATCCAGTCATAGCTAGGAACACCATCAGATGCAAATTTAATGGGGATGGTAGCTTACATTATGGCCTCTGTATCTTCAAATTTTCAAACAAGTCAGGACGACATGAAGTGAAAAAATAAAAGTTGGATGAAAGTTTGAATATATCTATAAATGTTCCTCTTTGTCAATTAAGATATTTAGCTTTAAATTTGATTAAAGTTGCTCTTCTTTGCAGTCATCTTTATCTATTGCATCTTTTTCCAGTTCTCTAAATATTTTACCATCCTATATTTCCACATGTAACCACTGAAGTGCTTCATAGAAAATAAATTGCAGATCATGTTTGTAAGTTTTAAAAGTTATTTTTTGGTTTTGTTTATATTTGTTAATTATAGAACCTTCACCTATATTGTTGGGTATGTGAGTTAAGCACATTTATTATTGTGTTAAGTATTATAATGAGGGTGTATCTGCCATTTTATTTCATGGTTCTCCTTATTATCTTTTTAAAAAAATAGTATTTATTGTCTTATTTTCTGGCTTAGATACATTGATATTTTTAAAATGTAAAATACACTTAGGTGAAAATTTTAAAAAATCTCTGCTACAGTGGCATAAACAGAGAGGAATTTATGTTCATCATGTAATAGTAAAACTGAAAGGAAGAAAACAGAATAGTTCAGTGATAATAGCAGAACCCAGACACTTTCCATATTTTAATTATTTCGTACTTGTGAGTACATCTCACAAGTCCAACTCTTTGTTGCTCCCTAGTCTTAATATGACTGGCATAATTTTCCCAATTTGCCTACATTTCAGGTGAAAAAAGAATATTTGAATCAGGCAGGGGTTACTCTATTAGCAAAGTAAGGATCTTTCTGGATAAACCTCACCTTTCAACTCAATGGTCAGACATGTTTTCCAGCTACCCCCTTTCCCCCTCCCACCCAGGTAGGTTACGCCTGCATAGGCAAGCATTTTTAGTCATCTACATTCTATAAAACGGTGCTTTAAATAATCAAGAGGAGAGGCTGGGTTTTGAAAAGTTACTCTTTCAATGTCTTAATATTATCAACGTGTGTGTGTGTTTATAAATATTATTGTTATTTTATTTTACTTTTGTGACTAGAAAATGAATCAATTATTTACTTTTCTCACAACTGCATTCTTGTAAATCCATTTCTTTTATGACTGATTTTCTCCAAGCTTTTCTATTTTCAAGAGGATCTTGTGTGACTTAGAATATCTTTACAGTATTTTCAGATTTAAATAATTATTTTTCATGATATAAAATTGAAGATGTTTTCCAGTATTACTTTGAAAGTACTACTCTACTGTCATCTTATATCCATTATTGCAGTTGATTAATCTTATTTCAATCTGATTCTAGTTACTTTATGTGACCTATTTTTTCTTTAGAGGCTTAATGATTTTTCTCCAATTTTTTTATTATTAATTTTCACTGTAGTGTGGTTCAGTGATGTTTTATTATTACCTACTAGAAATATATTAGCTCTTACATTTTGAGGGCTAATATCTTTACTAAGTATAGGCAATTTTTAGTCATTTCTTCAATTATTTCTTCTCTGCCATTAATATTTTACAATATATAAATGTTAAATCTAAACTCCAGTCAACTAAGCTTTCTGAGGCATATTGCCTCTCTTTTTCTCTCCCCTATACTTTCTAGGATAGGTCTTCGGCCTATTATTCCACTTCATTCATTTATTCTCTGTGTCTATTCTGATATTAAACCCACCCATTACCTTCTTTGGTAATTCTTTGACTTCACTTTTATCTTTTCTTATCCAGTACTTTCTCCTTCATCTTTTGGATGTTCTAATCCTACTTTCTAATTTTTCTAAACTCTGGGAATACATGAAAATTTATTTGCAATATTAACTTGTCCTGGGTACATGATTCTGCTTTATTTGCTATAGGTTGTTTCATTTGTGGTGTTTCTTTTAGGCCAGTTGACTTGCTTGGTATTTTTAACCATTAGACTCGTATTTCTCTGGGGCTATATGCTCTCTCAGTGGGTTATGTATGAGGACCTAGAGCTCAGGTCCTGGTTAGTATAGCTGCTGACAGAGCAGAGAATATTTTTGTGGGTTTTAGTCTGGTTTAGATGCTCTTATTTTAAAGTCTGGCTCAGCCACTTGCTGTTTTTTCCCTCCCACCCACAAACCAAAGAATAAACTCTCCCTGTGCTCTGTGAGAGGAACTGCTCTTTCCAAAAGTGCTCTTGAGCTGCAGTATCCTAGAGGTAAGGAGAAAATGCATTTGGGCTGAGCAGTGGGCCTGTGTCTATTATCAGCTCCAACGCCTGCCATGCTCTGTGAGTTGGCTTGGTGTGACGATTCCACTCCATCACATACTGTTGCTGCTGCATTTCTGCTTTGCAGTAGTGATGGAGTAGAAGCACAATGCCGAGAAAATAAAACATATAACTAAAATATTTCTCTTAATTTCTTATCATTGGGAGCTTTTCCTCTTACACTTTGAGCAACAAATCATGGAGTCTCATAACGGGATCTGACTTTCTTTCCTTCCTTCCTTGCTTGTTTCCTTCCTCCACACCCACCTCTGTCTCTCTCACACCCCCTTTTGTCCCTCCCTGTCTCTCTCTTTCTTTCTTCTTTTCTTCCTCCCTCTCTTCCTTTCTTTCTTTTTCTTTCTTTCTTTTTCTTTTTTTTGGGGGGGGGGGTTAAATTAAGCTCTCATTATTAGTTGCCTTTTGGCATCTATGACATCTTCAAATATTGGACTGTGGAAGAGAAAAAGCAGCAATAAAAGTTTCCTACCTTTTTAAGAGGTAGAAATCTGACTACCTGATAAACTTTTTATAATATTTTTTAACTACTAAATGCAAATATAATATGTTAGGAATGTTTTCAACTCAAGGAGACTATATCTAAGTTCTTTTTTCTTTTCAGTGTATTCCAAGTGGTTTTTATTAATGTACTGAATATATACATGGTCAATAAACACTAAGACACTAATATTTTCTTAAACTTGAACATCTGTTACAGTTTTCTAATTTATAGTTATTGAATAACTGAAATGAGAATGAATCAACAAATAATTGAATAAAAATATTTTCAATTGATTTTTATCATTCGGTGTGCCCACCCCAAATTCTCACACCTTGTTCTTTGTGAATAATATTTTTATTCTCCCAAGCTTCCCTGTATCATAGATAATCTACTGTCTTCCCCAGTCTAAGAAGAACCAGAAAAGTAATATAGGATCTCAGCCATCATCATAACTTTGATGACTGCAATTACAGCTGATGCAACCTTAGTTCAGGTATCTGGTTGTTTAATTGCTAAACACATCAAATTCATTCAGTCAAATCACAACCAGCTGCTCACTAGTCCTTTACATGGCAGTCTTTTATATCATTAGAAGTTGCAACTTTCATTCTCAATACAACTGAGAAGAACAAACGTGACTCCATATTGGATCTATTACTTTAGCTCTAACCTTTGTGCTCTGTTGCCTGTGCTTAGTCATGCAGGCTCAGCACCTTGGTCTTTTCAATCAGTCAAAGAATATTGCCTATAGCCTGAAGGATACATAATAGCCCTTTCTCAAGGCTCTGCCCCCCAGGCTTGACCTTTAAAGCCGTAAAACTTTTCATGCGTATAGAGATAAAAAGTGGCAGAACAGAAATAACATTTGTCTTGCTGGAGGTTTACAGAAACATGGTGACCAGACCTACATGGACAGCTGCAAGAATAAAGGATTATCAGATCCACTCCAGGACCTGGCCAGCAACAAGAAGTCTGCAACGACCAGCCACACCCCCTCCCCTTTTAGTGTAAAAGAAGCCTGAATTCTAACTCTGGTGAGATGCTTCTTTGGAACACTAGTCCACCATCTTCTTGGTCTGCTGGCTTTCTAAATAAAGTCACTATTCCTTACCCTAACACCTCGTCTCTCAGTTTATTGGCTTGTCATGCCATGAGCAGCATGAGCTTGGACCCAGTAACATAAACGTTCTTTTTATTATGCAACCAGAAATGAGAAAAATAAAAAATCCTATTAACTCAATAGTTGTGTCTTAAGACAAGTTAAATATAAAAACATTTGTCTAGCTTTGTTCTCTTATTACAACATAAAATTATGATTAATTTTAATATTTAATTTGAAACAAAACCCACTATCTACACACTATACATAATTTTTTTTTGGTGGATGAGTTTTTGTAGGCAGACATGTGAGGTCATCTAAGAGATTTAATATAAATTATACAAAGTTATGCACTTTACATTTTTATCTCACTTTAAGGTTAAAGAATATCAGATAAGTTACTATTTGTTAATATCATCTATATATCATACATATATTAGAAATTTAAGCATTCAATTATTAAACTCCCTTATAAAAAGTATGATGTGTCTCCAGACACACTTGTGCTAAATGCTAGGAATCCAGGATTTAAAAACACATTATCTATCTTCCAGGTAGTGGCAGAGAAAACAAGTAAATATCAGCTACATTATAATTTATATATATGTATATAATTTATGCATATATATATATAGCCAGATATATATGCATATCTATATGTGTGTATTTTATATATATATATATATATATATATATATATATATATATATATATAATCTCCAGATATAAGAAAGAAGATAAGATTTAGAAAATACTTCCAAGAGGATGAAGAGCTTAATTTGGGGTAAATGTAAAGAAATGTCAGAAACTGTGCCATTTACCGATGTTGAGGCATAAGAGAAAATGACTCTAGAAGAATATTAATTTATTTCATGTAGTAGGAGCTCTTGGTGAAGATATAGTTAAGGAGGGTTTAGAGGTAAAGTAAATTGATGGGAGACAGAGATTTCTAGAGTGAATCGAGGAAAATCAAACTATATCAAAGAGAATCTAATTTCCTTTAGAAAAGAATGTTAACAACAGAAAAATTATTGTGACTTAGAAACCCCAGTTTCCAGAATTTTGGAAATGATTTGAATAGTCAGAAGATCCAAGGCAAAGTCAGGAATTTGTCAAATTTTCATTAAGAAGTGATAACTGATAAACCAGTTTGTATTTAGAAGGAGAGTAAAGGAGCAGAGAGATAAATATTGATTAAATGAAAAGAAGTTCTTATTTAGATGGAAAATGAGGTAATATTTTGGCATGCTGAAATTGCTGGCTTGCTCAAGAGACACCCAAATTGAGATAGATTTAAGCAATTATATGTGGTTTAGAACTAAAAGGAATTAAATAGAAATATATGTGTGCATTTTATCAGCTTATGGGTACTGTTGAAACAAAAATCATGTGGATGAAATCAGCCTGGGAGGACAAAATAATAAAAAAATTGAAAAGATAAGGTGACTGACGATTGAGGTCTGAAGAATACTAACATTTATGATGAACATGAGATATTGGTCTGAGATGGGCATATCTATCTTCACTCAATATCTAAACTTGATTTTTTTTTTAAAAAAAAGCTGAAATTCATCCAGGTATACAATGAGGAGAGCTAAAGATATCATGTAAATTATGTCTGTGGTGTACAGTGAGAAGAGCTAAGAGAAATGTGTGAATTATGTCTGAAGATTAAATTAAAAGTTTGAAACATTTACCTTAATGTAGGATAAAAAAAGGAAAAATAAACATACAAACAATCTGTTACTAAAGTGAACATTACAAGTGAAAGAATACATTATGCCAGAGAATTGCAGAAAGTAAATACTTATTTTTTTAAAATCTACTGAAGTACGCAATAAAAAGATGACAAAAATTATACTTCATCTTCAATATTAAGTGACATTTACTGGAAAAAAGAACAGAGAGCTATCCAGAATAGAGAAACACTAAACTGAGAAATAAATGTTAATACATACATTAAAAGCAAATTCAAAATCTAATAGAAACTCTTTTTTAAATAAAGAAAAATTTCTGTATAGTATTATTATTTTAATAGAGTTTCTTTTTTACCAGTATTATGTTCACAACAAAATTGAGGGGAAGGCACAGGATTCCTAACCACCCCTACCCTCACTCATGTATAGCTTCTCACATTATCAACATTCCCCACCAGATTTATACATTTGTTACAATTGATGACTCTACCTTGGCACATCATTATCGCTCAAACTCCATAGTTTACATTACCTTTCACTCTTGGTGCTGTACATTCTATGGGTTAGGACAAAGATATAATGATATGTGTCCATCATTATACTATGGTACAGACTATTTTCACTACTCTAAAATCCTCTGTCCTCCACCTATTCATCCTTCCCTCCTCCCCAGGCCCTGGCAATCACTGATCTTTTTACTGTTTCCATGGTTTTTCCTGTCCAGTGTGTCATATAGCTGGATCATACAGTAGGTAGCCCTTTTAGAATGGCTTCTTTCACTTAGTAATGTGTATGTAAGATTATTTCATGTATCCTCATGGCTTGATAGCTCATTTCTTTTTAGTGCTGAAAGGGAAAAATAGCTTTTAAAATTAAATAGTTTAGGGATTTCCTCAAATGGAATATTTTAGGAAGACACTCTTGTTAAAATAAGGATGAGAAGGAGACCTGGGTGCCACCTTACTTCTATGTCTAGAATCTCTGAGAAGCCCATTTAAATCAATGGGCTTAAAAAGAGGGGAAAAAAGGAAGCAAAACTAAGTAATTGTGTGTTAATATATTATTCAAAATTTCTGAATAACATATGCTTTAAAAACTAGAGTTGAAATTGTCTGAAAAATACTTTCTTTTATATATTTATTAATTTATTGTCAATAATTCAAACTTTTATCCCACAAATGCACACGTTTATTGTAGTCTTCCTCACTGCTCAACACTATTTTAGGTCCACAATCCCTGGGCATTTAAACTAATTAGAAATTTTGTTTTCAGACTCATATGTGAATGAACATTTAAGTTCTTGACAGATTGTACACACACACACACACACACACACACACACACACACACAGACACTCTGATGAAAATATTTTCAAAATAATAAACATCTGAATGTCAAAATACATCAGTGTGGCTCCAAAATTTTTCACAAAGAAGACTATGTACTATGGTTGCTAATCTTATTCAATCTTTTCCTCATCATCAGAATTTAAGTTCCATCATATTTACCAATGTGTGTATCATTGTTGCTGCTGACACAGTAAACGGAGTTGAGGCAGTGATTTACAGGAATTTTATTAAGCTGTTCAAGACTCTTATATTTATTCATGATGGCTTGGTTTCTGCACTGTCAGGTGGATATATTATAATCTATCAGTTTGGATCAGCAGTGTTTCTGGGCTCATTTTGATTTTATGTGGTCTCTACTTTGAATTGCTATAAATTAATTTTTAATTTATTTCCTTAGAAAGACTTATGTGCATTCCTATACTGGTCAAATGCAAATCACTCAAGTATTTGCAATATTTTGACTTGAAACCATGTGCATAACAAATATAATTTAAAACTTGACAGTCAAAGATTTCGGTTCTAGTATTTATGGAACAACTCTAAGTTATAAAATTATTAACACTAATGAATGTAAAATTTTGTGTGGTATGTAATATTAAATTCATTTATTTTTGTTTAACATTATTACTTTTTTCAGTATCATGATGAGTTAAGTATAGGTATTTTTATTTGTCTGGTATCATCAGATAATTTTTTATTTCATATAGATAAATTAGATGGCAAGCTAAAAGTAATTCTTTATGTGCTAAAGCTTATGTTGTAATTGATATTTATGTTCACAATGTTAAAATTTAAAAGAACAATATTTTTATGCTTAGAGAAATATAGTAAACATACTCCAGTACTTTTTATAACTTTTTATGACTGTAATCATCTAATAAGTACCAGTTTTTAGCTTAAAAAACAAATTAGGTAATTTTATTTTAATTGAGCTTGCATATAAATTTATACAGGTCTTTTCTTAAAAGAAAGGGGCCACTCTTTATTATAAGCTGCCAGGGCTGCCCAGTGATTTTGAGTTTATTTTGTGAATATCATGTATTATTTGTGGGTGAGTTTAGGTCTGAGAGCCATTCCATGAACCCATTAAAGCTCATGTGTTTTAAGACATTTACATTTTTTTTCCTAAGAAGATTCTTTTTAGTAAACCACTGAAATCACATTTCTGTTATATTTGATTGCATTATAAAAATATCTAAGGGGCTCCACATCACATGTCATCAGGAAAATTCAAATTAAGTCAACAATGAGATAACACTATACATCTATTAGAATAACCAAAAATCCCAAACACTGACAACACCAAATGCTAGTTAGAATATGGAGCAATAGGAACTCTCATTTATTGCTCATGGGAATGTAAAATTGTATAGCCACTTTGGAAGACAATTCTTACAAAATAAACACACTCTTACCATACAATGCAGCAATAACTCCTAAAGTTAAAAACTTATATCCATACAAAAATCTGCATACAAATGTTTATAACAGCTTTATTCTTAATTATCAAAATTTGAAAGCAATGAAGATGCTCCTCAATAGGTGAACAGATAAATAAACTGTGATACATCCACCCATTAGAATATTATTCAGCACTGAAAAAGGCACTATCCAACCATTGGAAGACAGAGGAAATTTAAATGAATATTATTAAGAAAGAAGTCATTCTGAAAAGGTTACATACTGTATGATTCCAACTATATAACATACTGGTAAAGGTAAAACATTGGAGACAGTAAAAAGTTTAGTGGTTCCCAGGGTTTGAGGGGAGAGAGAGATGAATAAGTGGAGCACAGAGGATTTTCAGAGTGGTGAAAATAGTGTTCATAATGTTATTATGATGTATACATGTCATTAATTATACATTTGTCCAAACCCATAGAATGTACAACACCAAGAGTAAACCCTAATGTAAACTATGGACTTTGGGTGATAGAGATGTACTAATGTAGGTTCATCAACTGTAACAAATGCACCACTCTGGTGAATCTAAACCTGCTCTCAAAAATAAAGTCTTAAAATCTTAAGATTTTTTTATATGTGTGTATATATATTTATATACACATACACACACATATGTAAGTGTGTTTGTGTTTTGGAAAAATATTAATTTCAAAGGCAGAAAATAAAATCCCATTCACTAGGATGCCATAATCAGTGCATAATATTACTGTAGTGAATTGAAATTAATAACAATAATTTAATCTACTACATGTGGTGATACATTATAATCAAAATGAAAACATCCCTTTACTAAAATATAATTGATTTATGTCTTATAACCATGAAGATATTCATTAGGAGTATTATGACAGGTACTCAAAAGCAGTTAGCAAACCTCAACTTTAGAAATATTATTGACTCAAACCTCATAAAAGTTAATTCAAATTGAATCTTTATATCACCATCATGTTACAAATTCTTTCAAAGGAAACATTAGAATTTTATAACAATTATAAAATTTTATAGCTAAAACATGATATAAGCAGGAAATTTTTTTAAAAACTATGTCTATGCTGAGAATTAGTTATAGAGTTGTGATAATATGTGATGTTGGAATTTTTGTAACTAATTTCTGATATTGCATGAGATCCTTGTCCATGGTAATTATATTACACATAGTTTGCTATACAAGATATTTTGGATCATCAAACCCCCAGGTGTCTGCACCATATGGCATGGCAGAAATGCAATTGTGATTGCCATCTAGTGGCACATCCAAAACAAAACAAAACAGATGCAAAAACCTCACTTCTCAAAATTCCAAGAAGCAAATGGTAGGGGGAGTAAACCGTATGGACTTCCTCTTATTAAGAGTGATCTAGCTACAACCAAGGAGTTCTGGGGAAAAGATACATGGATAGAGCTCTCAGGGTGTATATAATGAGTGATGATCTTTATGGCTCAAATCCAAGCCCACTAGAGAGTATGCACTGCAGAGGCTGTACACACCAAGCAGGTTTAAACAAGCAAGCCAGCCTCTCTTCTTGCCCATACCTGTGCTTGCTCTATAAGCCAAAGACAGAGTGTTTCAGATGACTGGGCAAGGGGTCTGCATGGGTTAAAGCATACAGGTTCCCTTTCACTGAGCTTGATCTACCTACTGCCATTGCCTATATATATGTCTGTGTGTGTGTGTGTGTGTGTGTGTGTGTGTGTGTGTGTGTGTGTGTGTGTGTAGTTTACCAACACTAAAATCTGAAGTCCTACAAAATGCCTTAAATACCAGCATGGTATGCTATACAATTTTCTCAGAACAAAAGCAAAATTTTATATCAAAGGAACAGTAACAATAGACTTCTAACTATAGAATTAACCTTCAATGCATACCAATAGGGAAACGTTTGGCTAGGTAGAGGAAGACTCAAATGAAGAGTATTTTAAAGAGTTTAAACATGTGCAGTCTTTTATATAGAATGAGATAGATGCACTGAACTAAAACAAACAATAAATTATATTGTGTCTCCAATTGCTATTACACATGGTTTTCTAGACCAAAGAGTGTAAGAATGATTAGCTTATCTCACTGTCAAACTCAGTTTTCCATGTCTGGCATTTGTGCTTTCCATTCTTAAGAACTTGGGTCTGTAGGGTTACAAAAACTGTTCATGGGGGGAGGGAACACCTCATAAGAGGACTGGCAAGTGATTCATTGATCTGGAATATGTGCAATACTCTGCTACTTTGGGTTCCTCACGATAGTGGATAAGCAAAGGAAAAAAATATTACTTGCTAAAACAATCAATCCTCATTGCCACAAAAAACTAAGGTTACTACCACATAATGAGGGTAAGAAGGACCACTCTGGAATCCAGAGAATTTACTTAGATGTCTTTTTGTATCTCCCAGTCAGGTAGTAACTGTCCCTGGGCACTATAAAAATCCAGACACTAGCAGGAATTAAAAAGTTCAGACACTTTGGAGATTGAAGACCTCAATCTCTCCAACAGGTAAGCAAACTAAACTAGTCACAGCATTGGCAGGAGGTGAGGGATATTTAGAACGGTTTGGTGGAAGAAAAATGATACATATCTCTTATAACCTTGAGACCAGCTGGGTCAGCAGGGACTGTGCTTTTGTTTTCCTATAACCTTAAATGTTACATGGGATTGTGACTTAGAGCCACCTTGAAAGAGACTCTGTAATCTATCCTTTTAGGAAAACTGAGTATATTTTGTACTGACAAAAAATAGTGACACTAAGTTGTACTGTGGAAGCTTGTTATAATGCAGACAAACAATTGGATCTGAGTGGTACAAACAGTATATATTATCAGCCTCTTCAGATTGCCGAGGTCCCTCCAGTAAACCCTCAGCTGCCTACTGTGCCTCAGGTGATTTCACCGCTGATGGACTCTGCTTGCCCACTGGTGCTGAACCCTGCTTCACAGGTGCAGCCAGATGACCAACCAATGCCCAGAGTCTTTGTTTTCCGAAGGAAACAATAAAGGAGATGGAAACTGACTTCCTGCCTGGTAAGCAGAGGAGCCAAACAATAAGACTTTAAATTGCAGTAAAGTTGTCAGTCCATAAGATGAATCTTGACCATGAGAATTAGGAGAGAGGAAAGAACTAGGTTGATAAATCCCTTCTCTTTTCTACCACCTGCGAACTGATTTGAGGTATAGATTATGAATACAAATTGTTTGATAACATCTTACTTGGCTGAATAGCCTAGAATACCTGGCTCTTCTGTGCAGGGAGAGTCTATCCCAGCATCTGATCTCCTTCTTTCTCTATTTTTCTCATCTTTTGTCCTCATTCTCAGTGTCTTGGGTTTGTACTCACCAAATAAGAATGAGCACTTATCTTTACTTCAGGAATTGTTTTCTAAAAATCCCAAAATTGAAAGCCAAAGATTTTATGTATTATTATGTATGTATTATGCAATTACACATTATTTAAAATAATAATACTTTTTTATTTTAGCATTTGTAACATAATCATACTTTGGGACATAGAAACTTCAAATTTCATTAGTTCTTCAATAAAGCTCACTAAAGTTATCCTTATGCAAATTTTGCTGTATCAAAGCATAGCCACATTTTAGTACCTTGGCCTTTAAAATTGGAGTCTTAAATTTAGGAGTTTATACTGTTTTAGGTGCTGTACATAAGGGCAAACCAGGTTTTAATACGTTTCCCATATGATTTTTATAATTAATTAATACTTCAGCAAAGATGGCATCTGTAAAAATGTCTAATTTTATAAACCTCTAGTCTGAAAGTCAGTTATTGTTTCTGAAATATATTTTATAGAATCTACTTTAGTTTGTTACTTTGAAATTCTGTTTTGTTTCTGGAACAGACAACAGGACCTTAGAAGTGGTTTTATTCATTCAACCAATGCTTTCCTCCCTTAATATAGATGTATAAACATTTTGCTGCTCAAGACAGCAGTCAGAGACGGTTTCCTAGCAATTTAACCCTCTGCTGAAGTATTTTAGTATTTTTACAAACAGGACAGCTCCATCCGTGCACACAGGCTAAACATTTGCCCTGCACTGGAGACTTAGGCAGCTGAGGATGGAAAGACAGGGTGGAGTTAAATTGTGAAGGGCTTTGAATGCCAGGGGGTTTGGGATTCCTAAAACAAACATGACCATCATTTATTTTTAGAGACAAACCTTAGGGAACCCCTCCCTCTATAAATATCTAATAATAAATGAGTAGTTAAATAAACAATATATATCTACACAATGGAATAGTCTGTAATTATTAATATCAAGTGTCTGAAGACTCGTTAATGACACAGAACAAGTGGAAAAAAGAACGTGTATAGAGTATAATACCAATTTAGTAACTACAAATATGAAGATAAGAATAGAAGAACCAACATTAAACTGTAAACTGTGGTTATTTTTGGATGGTAGTATTATACTTGATTTTTATTTTCATCATTACTTTTTTCTATGTTTTAACTTTTTCTATAATGAGCACATATTACTTTTATAATGAATACATAATAAATGTTATTTTTCATAAAGAAAATTTTATGAGTCTGTAATATTTTTTAAAATCTTTCAGATTGCTTTACTTTTTGTAATAATTTTTAAAACATATGATTCTTAATCTAAAATATTTAGTAGACTACCAGTCATTAAATCAAAGTTCTGTAAAACATTCTGGTTTTAGATTGGAAATTTATTGGATTTGTTCTCTACACAGTTTACTTATATGATTCTTACAAATTATTTGAAAAAGATATAACAAAATATTTTTATATTAAAGTTTTATTTTTATTTTTTTCAAAGTTTGCAATGCAGCCACATTATTCTCAGAAAAGGATATATTTACATTATTTTTTGATCCCTATTTGAAAATGCATTGCAATGGATTTTATAATTTAAATGGCAAAATAAAGGTTTCTATATGAAAAGAAATGAAAATTTTAAGTAGACAAAATTGATTTATTTACAATTTTGGAAAGGACTTGTTTATATAAGTTTGAACCACTGTGTTTTTAGAAAAATGTGTTTTATTATTTTATTTACAGTTAATAAAGAAAACACAAAATCATAACCAAAATTTGTGACCCAGAGAATCATTTTGATACCTAAGCCCAGCAGGCAATAAATGCTTATGAGGCTTTTTCAGTACAGATAAATTATTAGAGTGAAATACTATTAACTTCAAGTTCACACATAGCAATTAAATGCCATGAAACTCTTTCTGGTGCTTTGCCCATGTTAAAAAAGCAATTGCTATTTCTTTACTCAGTCTGAGGTTAGTTCTGATTTTTAATTAACATGAAAACAAGGACCTTCCTTTAAAACACTCTATTCCCAGGAGTGTGTTCTTCCAATCTCTAATGAAAAAATAAACACCAAGTCTACTAAGCCTCATGCTAGGTTTAATTGGGACTCATTTAATTTTTCTTTTCACAAACTCCTGGACCAAATATGTGATTTCACCTCTACTATGGAGGGTTTTCTGTCTTATTTTTACACACTTATGTTAACTGCTTACTATATTTATTCTATCAATCTTGCCTTATTTTTCCAACTTCATTCAAAATGTAAGAGAGGAAGGAGAAGGGAAAAGTGTTACAAATTAAGAAGATAAATCTACGAGTAGATTACCTAGATAATTTTATTACTGACTAAGAAAGTGAGTTAAGGTGATAAATTTCTCTGATGGGAGAGAGGGGGAAAAAAACCATATGAATAAATAAAACATATGTCATTACAGTTTTAAAATATTTTCTTATGAAAAACTGTAACCATACAGATGTGAAATAATGCACCTATATATTTACCTCCTAGATTCTAGAAATGAACATATAATTTTATCGTCTATCTATCTACCTGTCCACTAATACTTCTGTTCATTTGTCAATCTATCTCAGTTTTCTGATGCATTTCAAATGAAGTTGCAGACATAATCCATTTCAATCCTAAAGAGTTCAGCATGCACAAAAGTAACTAGAATTCAATATTTGTTTACATGTTTTTTCATTTGTTTTTAGGTAAACTTGATACACAAAGATATGTACAAATCTTGGGTATACTGTTCATGAGAGTTTTGAGAAATGCATATATTATATAATTGAAACTTCTATCATGATAAATCATTACCATTTCCTTGGAAAGTTCCTTCGATCTCTTTCCCAGACTCCTTGACCTTATTTTCTCAAAGGCAACCACTAATCCAATTTTTTTCACTGCAGATTAGTTTTGCCTATTCCAGAAAGTCAAAAATAGAACCATTTATCTTTTTACATTCTGTGAATTGTTTATAGGTGCTTTGCATTACCCACTTTACAGAATAGAAAAAAATTGGCCAGAATTATTATATTATAAAATATGCTCATAATACTATCTTCCTTAAGTGTTTTGATTTTATAAAAGTTATTATTGTTGATTTAATTTTTTAAAATTTCCCCCAAATATTCAAGCTTAACTAATGTCCTGGGCTAATTTTAGTAAGTAATATTTTTCTAGGAATTTATCTAAATTGATGATTTCAAATAAGTTTTCAAATCTCTAAGTTTATAGTAGTTTATAATTTTTCTCTTATATGTTAATTGCTGATGTAAATGTCATCATATTCCCTTTATATTTATGAATTGTGCTTTCAGTATTTTTTTCTTTATGTCTATTATTCTGTACAAAATAGGTGAAAGTAGCTTTAACTTCACAATTTTAAAAGTTCTTTTCTTTATTTACTAATTGCTATTTTAAGCTTTAAATCTTCCCTTTCAAGTGATTTAGGTTTTTTTTCTAATTTACAAATTTGATGTTGAACTTATTATTGTTACCCTATCTGATGCAAAATGTAAGGCTATCAATATCCATGAATGTGTTTTGACTTAATTCTAGACATTTTGTTATCTAGAATTACATTATTATTTTCTATGGATTTTCAGATCTTCATTATGATCCAATTGTCTCATGAATTCTTAAAATTACTTTTATTAATTTTAAAAGTTGATGTATTCTTAAATTTTTAAAGTTTTCATGTTTGTTTTGCTTTACTTATTGATTTCTCAATTGTTTTGTAGTCAAATAATATGGTCTGATGATAACAGTTACTAGAAAGTTGTTATCAATCCAGAGATTACCATCTTGAGCAATCTGAGTTTGAGATATTGGATACAGGACATGCATTTAGGACCATGAGTGCATCTTCCAAATAGTTTCAAGTGGTTTCCCCCTGAATAAGATCTGTCCCTTCTTACTTCAATGTTAACTCACTCACTGCTTTATGGACTTCCCACATAATCCAAGGCTCTGGCCAACTGAAAATACAGACACTGTTTCCAAATATTAGATTTAAAAATTTTGCTTTATAATTATTATAATAATGATATCATATATCATAATTATATATGATATATCATCATATATGCCAATTTCTTATAAATTGACTCTGGTCTATTTTAGATAAATATATAGGCCCTGGTCAATTTATAATCTCAATTTTTTTAATTTTTGATCTTTAAAAAATGGAATATTGTGTTTCTCAGTTTTAGTTTTTATGTTACTCTATTTTCAGCAGTGTCTGTTTTCTTATGTATTGCCTCTTACACGGGGTCATCTTCTATAATCATTTCCATTTCTCTTCTATATATTTCTTGAACTTTGTTAGCTTATTTTTCACCCTCTTCTGTTGTCAATCAGGAGTCTTTTGTCTGTTTTGAGACCATTCTTACTTCTTTTACAAAAAATTCTTTCAATCAATATTGATATTTTTGACAATTTTCACCTGCTTGGGAGCAACATTTGTAGAGATTAGAAGGTGGGACTAGTTTTCTTTACCTGCAAATTTTCCATGTTCTTTTATATCTTTGTATTCATCCACTACTGCTTGTGTAACTGTTATTTCTGTGGTGAGGTATTGTTTTGTTTTATTTTTGGTAGTGCGGGATTTTAACTTTGATTCCTAGCAGGAGATGCCTTTGGATACATTCTTATGATGGAATGGGAGATCTCCAGTAGCTTAAAGTCATCTATTTGGATGCGCTTATCTAAACATACATTGGCCATTTATTCAGTGATCCAATGTAGTGGTTTTGCCAATTGGTAAGCATCACTATTCTGAGTATAAACTCAATTACAAAGAAAGTAAGCACAAGATTCAGTCTGTTTTTTTTTCTAGGCTTTCTTTGGGACGTATTCATGTCAAAACCGTCTATGTAATCAGTCCACTATAAACCCCACCTCTCACCAATGTATCAGGTGACTTATTGAGTCCACAGGTATTAACATCACTTCACAAATAATGTCCTATAATTCTATGTCCGGGTCAGATCCTTTTGTTTTAGTGCAGAGCTACCATGGACTGAAATTCCCTTGAGAGAAAGCTAAAAGGAAGATATACATCTAATATTTGTATGGTTCTCTTCAAGAAAATCTAGCCTTGCTTTTTGCAATACCCTATACCCAGTTTCCCTTATTGTTAATATCTTACGTTACTATGGTACGTTTGTAACAACTAATGAACCAATATTGATGCATCATTATTATTAGAGCTCTTAATTTATTTGTATATCACTAGTTTTTATTTATATCCTTTTTTATTTCTGTTCCAGGATGCCAATGAATATACCTCATTACATTGCCTTGTCACGTTTCCTTAGGCTCCTCTAGCCTCTGAACTTACTCAGCAGAAGTGTCTTCTGAGTAGTAATATTGGTTATTTATAACAAGTAAATATCACTCAAGAAGTAAAATCCCCAAAAGTCTTACAGTTTCTTCATCTAAATTATACTAAAGAATTTCTAGCATTGCCACTTAATTTGTTATGTATAGCTATTGAGGTCAGGTCTTAGTCAATTAGCCTAAGAAATAATTAAAACCATTCAAAGCTGCTAGACCTACCACACTATATCTAGTTGCTTGTAATTAAATAAGTTCTTTCATGTATATTCATGTTCTTTACTTTTTAGTGGACCACCCTCAGAATCTGTTAATATGGTATCTAGTACCACACATTATCCAGATCCCCACTCCCAGTATTTTTATCTAAATACTATAATTCTCTTGGTGGGAAAACTTTGTGCTTTCAGGTTTCTTTGTTAATTCACTTAATGAAGTAGCCAGTATACAAAGCTCTTGCATTTCTACCGTCCTTTAAGTGAAAGTAAAAAGGCTTCCTGCAAAAACCTGCTTTCACTGCACTGCATGTTACAACATTCCAGGTGTCTCCAAGTAATAATAAAAATATTTCCTTTGCCAGTGTTTTCCGTGGGATACTGAAGTCCCATACCTAAATATGAATTGAATTTTCAGTGCTGTCACTTTCAATTAACCCAGTTAAACAAGGACAGATTTCTCCCAGTGACAGCGAACAACTGGCCAAGATTGGTCATGTACCTAGGCCTTAGTTGCCAGCCCGTAGTTTTTTGGTTATCTATTGTTGTGTTACCTACTTTTCTAGAACTTAGTGGCTTAATAAAAACCGTAATTACATTATTCCTTATAATTCTGCTGTTTGACTGGGGCCCAACTGGGTGTCCTTATGCCCTTCTGTTTGGAGTCTCTTATGTAACTATGGTCAGATGGTTGCTCCAAGATGGCTTCGTGTATGTATCTTGTGTTGCCAGGGAAGGCTGGTTTTGGGGCTCAGTAAGACACTGAACTCCTGAGTCTCAGTCTCAGTGCAGCTTTGCTGTGTCCAGATGGCCTCTTTTTGGGGCCTTTCCATGTGTTCTCCCAGTAGTGTTTCTTAATTTTTATATAATAACTCAGTGTTTCCAGGAGTGAAAAGTGGAAACTATTATGGCTTCATAAGGCAAATCGTGCAACTGGCACAAGGTTGCCTCTGCCACATTTAGTTAAAGTGAATCACAGGGCCTAATTTAATAGGTGAGGGGAACTACACTAAGATGTGGGTATTGAGAGGTGTGATGATTCATCAGGACCATGTCTGAGAACTAACTAAGACAAGTGGAGAGAAAGACAGTTTCCCTCCTTAGAGATTTCACCAGACTTACAACATGGAAGGCTTGCTAAAAACGTAGTTTCAATTCTGAGAAAGCAAGATGTGGCAACTATCTACCACATGATGGAATTCTAATCCTGAGAAGTGCAGGTGCCTCTTCTGTATGGTGTGTTGACAAAATGATCCTCTGAGTGCAAGAACAATATTTAAAAAAAAAATAGCTGCTCTCTACTTTTGTTATCCAGGTGATCTTTTCTAACTCCAAGAGTTAACCCCTGTTTCTTGCTAGTGTCTGTGGCATAATGGAAATTTCTAATTATTAGGGAAAGTATTTTACCAATACTAGAGGTATTTATGCCAAAATGATACTTGAATCTCCAGATTCTTGTCCTGCCACATATTCGTTTTTCTGCTCTGATAGTACAGATATATTTGATAAGGATAGGGTTTCAATATGAATTTGACAAAAATGATAAGAAATACAGGAATTCTTCCTGAACCATCACTGGTTCTTCTGTAAGATGCTTGAAGGAACATGAAATATTTCATTATTATCTAGAAGATATATATCTCATATCTTTCTGCAGGTGTCAGTGCTAAGCTCTGCAAAAATTTCAGCCAAGACCTTGACATATTCCTTTTTTTAAATTAATTTTTATTGGAGTAAAGTTGATTTACAATGTTGTGTTAGTTTCTACCGTACAGCAAAGTGAATCAGTTATACATATACATATATCCACTCTTTTTTAAGATTCTTTTTCCATACAGGTCATTACAGAGTATCAAGTAGAGTTCCCTGTGCTATACAGTAGGTTCTTATTAGTTATATATTTTAAATATAGTAGAGTGTATATGTCAATCCCAATCTCCCAATTTATCCCTCCCCCCTTTTCCACCTTGGTAACCATAAGTTTGTTTTCTATACCTGTGACTCTATTTCAGTTTTGTAAATAAGTTCATTTGTACCATTATTTTTTAGATTCCACATGTAAGCAATATCATATGATATTTGTCTTTCTCTGTCTGACTTACTTCACTCAGTATGACAGTCTCTAGGTCCATCCATGTTGCTGCAAATGGCATTATTTTGTTCTTTTTTATGGCTGAGTAATATCCCATTGTATATATGTCCCACCTCTTCTTTTTTTTTTTTTCTTGCGTTATGCGGGCCTCTCACTGTTGTGGCCTCTCCCACTTGCGGAGCACAGGCTCCGGACGCGCAGGCCCAGCGGCCATGGCCCACGGGCCCAGCCGCTCCGCGGCATGTGGGATCCTCCCGAAACGGGGCACGAACCTGCGTCTCCTGCATCGGCAGGCGGACCCTCAAGCACTGCGCCACCAGGGAAGCCCCCCACCTCTTCTTTATCCATTCCTCTGCTGATGGACATTTAGGTTGCTTCCATGTCCTGGTTATTGTAAATAGTGTTGCAGTGAACATTAGGGTGCATGTATCTTTTTGAATTATGTTTTTCTCTAGATATATGACCAGGAGTGGGACTGATGGATCATATGGTAGCTCTATGTTTAGTTTTCTAAGGAACCTACATACTGTTCTCCATAGTGGCTACACCAATTTTCATTCCCACCAGCAGTGCAAGAGGGTTCCCTTTTCTCCACACCCTCTCCAGCATTTATTGTTTGCAGACTTTTTGATGATGGCCATTCTGACTGGTGTGAGGTGATACCTCACTGCAGTTTTGATTTGCATTTCTCTAATAATTAGTGATGTTGAGCATCTTTTCATGTGCCTCTTGGCCATCTGTATGTCTTCTTTGGAGAAACATCTATTTAGATCTTCCACCCATTTTTTTATTGTGTTGTTTGTTTTTTTGATATTGAGCTGCATGACCTGTTTGTATGTTTTGAAGATTAATTCCTTGTCAGTCGCTTCATTTGCAAATATTTTCTCCCATTCTGTGGGTTGTCTTTTTGTTTTGTTTATGGTTCCCTTTGTTGTGCAAAGGATTTTAAGTTTTATTAGGTCTCCTTTGTTTTTTGTTTTTTTTTTTTATTACTCTGGGAGGTAGATCAAAAAAGATCTTGCTACAGCTTATGCCAGAGAGTTTCTGCCTATGTTTTCCTCTAAGAGTTGACATATTCTTAATTTCCAGTACTCTCTAATTTTCAGTTGGTCACGAACACAAAATGAATAGAATATCAAAGTACACAATATCTTGTAGAAGAAAATAAAAAGGAAGCAAGAATACTAATTTACCATATAGATCCAGGAATAGCCTTATATTTTTTATCATTGTTTAAGAAGCATAAATTAGAAGGGACAAAAGAAAGCTCTTGACTTTTCAACACAGAGAACTGCACCTTAATAAACATGATCCAATCAGGATCTGGAATCTCCTCACTTAGGTGGACTTTGCCTCTTTTCTGGGTTGAAGGTATAATGAAACAGGGAAATAGAAAGTGGATACGGAGACACAGAGATAGACATATTTGTTAGGTTAACGCTTTTTTTTGTTTGTTTGTTTTTGTGGTACGCGGGCCTCTCACTGTTGTGGCCTCTCCCATTGCGGAGCACAGGCTCCGGGAAGCCCAGGTTAACGCCTTTCAACACCACAATCAGCTATGCAAAGGCAATTTAGTTTCTTTTTTTTTTAATCCCAAATTCATCTGTTTTTCCTTCTAAGTCTCGGCCAACATAGTAATGAGAAATGCAATCAATATAGATTCCACTCAGATAAACAATCCAAAGCAACAAAACGGAATTCAGTGAAACAGTCACTGTATTTAAGTAAAATCTATTTTTCATAACTTTGGGAATTAACATGTATAATTACTTGTGGCAAAATTAATGAAAAAGTGAAAGGATCATCCATAAATATATAAATTGTACTAATGGATTTCTGTTTCTTCCATGCTCACATTAAATCTGTTATAAAATATACTTTACAGTTTCCATCCTCAAACTGTCTTATGTCTAAACTTCCATCTGAATATGTCTCATACAAATATTCCAACTAAGACATTCATCTATAGAATGAATGACAGTGAACCTGAGAAGGAGTATTATAAAGCTAAAATTAAACCTAGTTACAGGAGAGAGGGGGAAGATGGTGGAAGAGTAAGACACAGAGATCACCTTCCTCACCACAGATACACCAGAAATACATCTACATGTGAACAACTCCTACAGAACACCTACTGAACACTGGCAGAAGACCTCAGACCTCCCAAAACACAAGAAACTCCCCACGTACCTGGGTAGGGCAAAAGAAAAAAGAATAAACAGAGACAAAAGAATAGGGACGGGACCTGCACCAGTGGGAGGGAGCTGTGAAGGAGGAAAGGTTTCCACACACTAGAAGCCCCTTCGCGGGCAGAGACTGTGGGTGGCGGAGGGGGAAGCTTTGAAGCCGCGGAGAAGAGCACAGCAACAGGGGTGCAGGGGGCAAAGCGGCGAGATTTCTGCACAGAGGATTGGTTCCGACCGGCACTCACCAGCCCGAGAGGCTTGTCAGCTCACACGCCGGGGCGGGAGGGGCTGGGAGCTAAGGCTCGGGCTTCAGTCGGAGCGCAGGGAGAGGACTGGGGTTGTCGGCGTGAACACAGCCTGAATGGGTTAGTGCACCACGGCTAGCTGGGAGGGACTCCGAGGAAAAGTCTGGACCTAATGAAGAGGCAAGAGACTTTTTCTTCCCTCTGTTTCCTGGTGTGCACGGAGAGGGGATTAAGAGCGCTGCTTAAGCTGCACAAGCTGTGGCTAACAGCGCAGACGCCAGAGATGGGCATGGGACTCTAAGGCTGCTGCTGCAGCCACCAAGACCTGTGTGCGAGCACAGGTCACTATCCACACCCCCCTTCCGGGAGCCTGTGCAGCCCGCCACTGCCAGGGTCCCGGGATCCAGGGACGACTCCCCTGGGTGAACACACGGCTCGCCTCAGGCTGGTGCAACATCACGCCGGCCTCTGCTGCCGTAGGCTCACCCTGCACTCCATGCCCATCCCTCCCCCGGCCTGAGTGAGCCAGAGCCCCTGATTCAGTGGCTCCTTTAACCACGTCCTGGCTGAGTGAAGAACAGATGCCCTCTGGCGACCTACATGCAGAGGTGGGGCCAAATCCAAAGCTGAACACTGGAAGCTGTGCAAACAAAGAAGAGAAAGGGAAATCTCTCCCAGCAGCCTCAGGAACTGCAGATTAAAATTCCACAATCAACTTGATGTACCCTGCATCTGTGGAATACCTGACTAGGCAACATATCATCCCAAATTGAGGAGGTGGACTTTGAGAGCAAGATTTATTATTTTTTCCCCTTTTCCTCTTTTTGTGACTGTGTATGTGTATGCATCTGTGTGAGATTTTGTCTGTATAGCTTTGCTTTCACCATTTGTCCTAGGGTTCTATCCATCCTTTTTTTTACTACATTTAAAAAATTTTTTTTCTTGATACTTATTTTTTATTTTAATAACTTTATTTTATTTTATTTTACCTCCTTTCTTTCTTTTCTTTCTTTCTCTTTCTTTCTTCCTTTCTTTCTTCCTCCCTTCCTTTCTTTCTTTCTCTTTCTTTCTTCCTTTCTTTCTTCCTTCCTTGCTTCCTTTCTTTCTTTCTCTTTCTTTCTTTCTTTTTTTTTTCTTTTTTTCTTTCTTTCTTTATTTCTTTCCTCTTCTACTAATTCTTTCTTTCTACTTTTTCTCCCTTTTATTCTGAGCTGTGTGGATGAAACTCCCTTGGTGCTACAGGCAGGAGTCAGTGCTGTGCCTCTGAGGTTGGGAGAGCCAACTTGAGGACACTGGTCCACAAGAGACCTCCCAGCTCCACATGATATCAAATGGCGAAAATCTCCCAGAGATCTCCATCTCAACACCAGCACCCAGCTTCACTCAACGACCAGCAAGCTACAGTGCTGGACACCCTATGCCAAACAACTAGCAAGACAGGAACACAACCCCACCCATTAGCAGAAAGGCTGCCCAAAATCATAATAAGCCCACAGACACCCCAAAACACACCACCAGACGTGGACCTGCCCACCAGAAAGACAACATCCAGCCTCATCCACCAGAACACAGGCACTAGTCTCCTCCACCAGGAATCCTACACAACCCACTGAACCAACCTTAGCCACTGGGGACTGACAACAAAAACAACGGGAACTACGAACCTGCAGCCTGCAAAAAGGAGACCCCAAACACAGTAAGTGAAGCAAAAGGAGAAGACAGAAAAACACACAGCAGATGAAGGAACAAGATAAAAACCCACCAGACCTAACAAAGGAAGAGGAAATAGGCAGTCTACCTGAAAAAGAATTCAGCATAATGATAATAAAGATGGTCCAAAATCTTGGAAATAGAATGGAGTAAATACAAGAAACATTTAACAAGGACCTAGAAGAACTAAAGAAGAAACAAGCAACAATGAAGAACACAATAAATGAAATTAAAAATACTCATATGGGATCAATAGCAGAATAACTGTGGCAGAAGAATGGATAAGTGACCTGGAAGATAAAATAGTGGAAATAACTACTGCAGAGCAGAATAAAGAAAAAAGAATGAAAATAACTGAGGACAGTCTCAGAGACCTCTGGGACAACATTAAACACACCAACATTCGAATTATAGGGGTTCCAGAAGAAGAGAAAAAGAAAGGGACTGAGAAAATATCTGAAGAGATTATAGTTGAAAACTTCCCTAATATGGGAAAGGAAATAGTTAATCAAGTCCAGGAAGCACAGAGAGTCCCATACAGGATAAATCCAAGGAGAAACACACCAAGACACATATTAATCAAACTGTCAAAAATTAAATACAAAGAAAACATATTAAAAGCAGCAAGGGAAAACCAACAAATAACACACAAGAGAATCTCCATAAGGTTAACAGCTGATCTTTCAGCAGAAACTGTGCAAGCCAGAAGGGACTGGCAGGACATATTTAAAGTGATGAAGGAGAAAAACCTACAACCAAGATTACTCTACCCAGCAAGGATCTCATTCAGATTTGACAGAGAAATTTAAACCTTTACAGACAAGCAAAAGCTGAGAGAGTTCAGCACCACAAAACCAGCTTTACAACAAATGCTAAAGGAACTTCTCTAGGCAAGAAACACAAGAGAAGGAAAAGACCTACAATAACAAAACCAAAACAATTAAGAAAATGGGAATAGGAACATACATATTGATAATTACCTTAAATGTAAATGAATTAAATGCGTCCACCAAAAGACACAGACTGGCTGAATGGATACAAAAACAAGACCCATATATAAGCTGTCTACAAGAGACCCACTTCAGACCTAGAGACACATACAGACTGAAAGGGAGGGGATGGAAAAACTTATTCCATGCAAATGGAAACCAAAAGAAAGCTGGAGTAGCAATTCTCATATCAGACAAAATAGACTTTAAAATAAAGACTATTAGAAGAGACAAAGAAGGACACTACATAATGATCAAGGGATTGATCCAGGAAGAAGATATAACAATTGTAAACATTTATGCACCCAACATAGGAGCACCTCAATACATAAGGCAAATACCAACAGCCATAAAAGGGGAAATCGACAGTAACACATTCATAGTAGGGGACTTTAACACCCCACTTTTATCAATACAGATCATCCAAAATGAAAATAAATAAGGGAACACATGCTTTAAATGATACATTAAACAAGATGGGCTTAATTGATATTTATAGGACATTCCATCCAAAAACAACAGAATACACATTTTTCTCAAGTGTTCATGGAACATTCTCCAGGATAGATCATATCTTGGGTCACAAATCAAGCCTTGGTAAATTTTAGAAAATTGAAATTGTATCAAGAATCTTTTCTGACCACAACGCTATGAGACTAGATATCAATTACAGGAAAAGATCTGTAAAACATACAAACACATGGAGGCTAAACAATACCCTACTTAATAACGAAGTGATCACTGAAGAAATCAAAAAGAAAATCAAACAATACCTAGAAACAAATGACAGTGGAGACATGACCACCCAAAACCTATGGAATGCAGCAAAAGCAGTTCTAAGAGAGAAGTTCATAGCAATACAATCCTATCTTAAGAAACAGGAAACATCTTGAACAAACAACCTAAACTTGCACCTAAAGCAATTAGAGAAAGAAGAAGAAAAAACCCCCAAATTTAGCAGAAGGAAAGAAATCATAAAGATCAGATCATAAATAAATGAAAAAAAAATTATGGAAACGATAGCAAAGATCAATAAAACGAAAAGCTGGTTCTTTGAGAAGATAAACAAAATTGATAAACCATTAGCCAGACTCATCAAGAAAAAAAGGGAGAAGACTCAAATCAATAGAATTAGAAATGAAAAAGGAGACATAACAACTGACACTGCAGAAATACAAAAGATCATGAGAAATTACTACAAGCAACTCTATGCCAATAAAATGGACAAATTCTTAGAAATGCACAACCTGCCAAAACTGAATCAGGAAGAAATAGAAAATATGAACAGGCCAATCACAAGCACTGAAATTGAAACTGTGATTAAAAATCTTCCAACAAACAAAAGCCCAGGACCAGATGGCTTCACAGGCGAATTCTATCAAACATTTAGAGAAGAGCTAACACCTATCCTTCTCAAACTCTTCCAAAATATAGCAGAGGGAGGAACACTCCCAAGCTCATTCTATGAGGCCAACATCATGCTGATACCAAAACCAGACCAGGATGTCATAAACAAAGAAAACTTCAGGCTAATATCACTGATGAACATACATGCAAAAATCCTCAACAAAATACTAGCAAAGAGAATCCAACAGCACATTAAAAGGATCATACACCATGATCAAGTGGGGTTTATTCCAGGAATCCAAGGATTCTTCAATATATGCAAATCAATCAACGTGATACACCACATTAACGAACTGAAGGAGAAAAACCATATGATCATGTCAATATATGCAGAGAACGCTTTCGACAAAATTCAACACCCATTTATGATAAAAGACCCTGCAGAAAGTAGGCATAGAGGGAACTTTCCTCAACATAATAAAGATTATATATAACAAACCCACAGCCAACATCATCCTCAATGGTGAAAACTGAAACCATTTCCACTAAGATCAGTAACAAGACAAGGTTGCCCACTCTCACCACTCTTACTCAACATAGTTTTGGAAGTTTTAGCCACAGCAATCAGAGAAGAAACGGAAATAAAAGGAATCCAAATCGGAAAAGAAGAAGTAAAGTTGTCACTGTTTGCAGATGACATGATGCTATACATAGAGAATCCTAAAGATGCTACCAGAAAACTACTAGAGCTAATCAATGAATTTGGTAAAGTAGCAGGATACAAAATTAATGCACAGAAATATCTGGCATTCCTATACACTAATGATGAAAAAACTGAGAGTGAAATCAAGAACACACTCCCATTTACCACTGCAACAAAAAGAATAAAATATCTAGGAATAAACCTACCTAAGGAGACAAAAGACCTGTATGCAGAAAATTATAAGACACTGATGAAAGAAATTAAAGATGATACAAATAGATGAGAGATATACCATGTTCTTGGATTGGAAGAATCAACATTGTGAAAATGACTCCACTACCCAAAACAATCTACAGAATCAATGCAATCCCTATCAAACTACCATTGGCATTTTTCACAGAACTAGAACAAAAAATTTCACAATTTGTATGGAAACACAAAAGACCCCGAATAGCCAAAGCAATCTTGAGAACAAAAAATGGAGCTGGAGGAATCAGGCTGCCTGACTTCAGACTATACTACAAAGCTACAGTAATCAAGACAGTATGGTACTGGCACAAAAACAGAAAGATAGATCAATGGAACAGGATAGAAAGCCCAGAGATAAACCCACACACATATGGTCACCTTATCTTTGATAAAGGTGGCAGGGATGTACAGTGGAGAAAGGACAGCCTCTTCAATAAGTGGTGCTGGGAAAACTGGACAGCTACCTGTTAAAGAATGAAATTAGAACACTACCTAACACCACCATACACAAAAATAAACTCAAAATAGATTAAAGACCTAAATGTAAGACCAGACATTATAAAACTCTTAGAGGAAAACACAGGCAGAACACTCTATGACATAAATCACAGCAAGACCCTTTTTGACCCACCTCCTAGAGAAATAGAAATAAAAACAAAAATAAACAAATGGGACCTAATGAAACTTCAAAGCTTTTGCACAGCAAAGGAAACTATAAACAAGTCCAAAAGACAACCCTCAGAATGGGAGAAAATATTTGCAAATGAAGCAACTGACAAAGGATTAACTCCAAACTTTACAGGCATCTCATGCAGCTCAATAACAAAAAAGCAACCCAATCCAACAATGGGCAGAAGACCTAAATAGACATTTCTCCAAAGAAGATATACAGATAGCCAACAACCACACGAAAGAATGCTCAACATCATTAATCATTAGAGAAATGCAAATCAAAACTACAATGAGATATTATCTCACACCGGTCAGAATGGCCATCATCAAAAAATCTAGAAACAATAAATGCTGGAGAGGGTGTGGAGAAAAGGGAACACTCTTGCACTGCTGGTTGGAATGTGAATTGGTTCAGCCACTATGGAGAACAGTATGGAGGTTCCTTAAAAAACTAAAAATAGAACTAACATATGACCCAGCAATCCCACTACTGGGCCTATACCCTGAGAAAACCATAATTCAAAAAGAGTCATGTACCAAAATGTTCATTGCAGCTCTATTTACAATAGCCCGGAGATGGAAACAACCTAAGTGTCCATCATCAGATGAATGGATAAAGAAGATGTGGCACATATATACAATGGAATATTACTCAGCCATAAAAAAAAAAAAACGAAATTGAGTTATTTGTAGTGAGGTGGATGGACCTAGAGTCTGTCATACAGAGTGAAGTAAGTCTGAAAGAGAAAGACAAATATGGTATGCTAACACATATGTATGGAATCTAAGAAAAAAAAATGTCATGAAGAACCTAGGGGTAAGATGGGAATAAAGACACAGACCTCCTAGAGAATGGACTTGAGGATATGGGGAGGGGGAAGGGTAAGCTGTAACAAAGTGAGAGAGTGGCATGGACATATATACAGTACCAAACGTAAAATAGATAGCTAGTGGGAAGCAGCCACATAGCACAGGGAGATCAGCTTGGTGCTTTGTGACCACCTGGATGGGTGGAATAGGGAGGGTGGGAGGGAGGGAGACGCAAGAGGGAAGAGATATGGAGATATATGTATATGTATAACTGATTCACTTTGTTATAAAGCAGAAACTAACACACCATTGTAAAACAATTATATTCCAATAAAGATGAAAAACAAAAACAAAAGCCTAGTTACAGATTCAAAATGTCAGCATAATAAAGAAAATGAAGGTGTTCTGAGCCAAACCTACTTTATTTCAATATGGGAAATTTGTTTTACAAATGCACAATATTTAACATGCCCGATAAATATAATTGCAAAATGAACATTTGAAAGGTGAAGTCTAACAATTGATGACTAATGTAATTGTCAATGGGAAAAATGGTGATATACTGAGAAAGATATGTACACAATTAATGACAATAATTAAACTGTTGGGTAGTTAGTCATTAGCAGCACAGAGGAGACAGTGGCGAGAAAGACAAGAAGAAATGGATTCATACCCAGCCATCTGGGGACTCTCCCTTGACCAAACCCAGAATGGGTGAAACTATGGTTGTGTGGTGGACAGTTTATCCTGATAAAGAGGGAGCACCGTAACATGAGGGGACTTCCCCGGGCTGCGCATGGCCGGACCAGACAGGTGTATAACCTATAGTAAACCCAAACTCCTTATATCATAATTATAATAAAATCTACATATGGCTTTGCCCCCCTGAGTGGGAGTTTCTTAGCGATTCAAGGGTGAGAGCATGGGCAACAGTAAACTTGTTACATAGCTCGCGACTGTCAATCAAATAATGATCCCTTATCACTCAACGCCTCCTCCCTGCAAAATGCTCCTTAAAAGTGCCCTTAAGCCTGCACGGGAATGCTGCTTTCAATTCGCAGAAACAGCCCGTGCTCTCTCTCTCTTAGTGTATACCTCTGCTTTGATAAACTTTGCTTTGGGCTTGCTTCACTTCGCTGACACAGACCGCTCTCTTTCTCTCTCTCCCTCTCTGAGAGTGCACCTATGCTTAAATAAACTTTGCTTTATGCTTAAGCTTAACGTGGTAGTTTGCAATTCTTTGCTTACTATCTTGGAACCGATTGCTGGTGAGGGTCTTCCGTTGACCTCGGTTGAAGCTATTTTGTTACAACGCATGTCCACCCAGTGACAAAACCAAACAATATCATAATACCTGTCTATCTGTACTCTAAGACTCAAGAAAATTGAAGCAATCAGAAATTTAATTAGGCTAAAGATTTTTTTTTAAAGGCATTTTAAAAAGAGATGAGGATTTAAAGTATTTTAACCAGTTCTGAGTAGGGTATCAGACAAGCATTGTAGTGCATTTCTCAGTCATTTCCTGATCGTTTTGAAAGCAGCTCTTTTGCCCCTTTCCTGTTTGCCCACTTCTGTTCCCCTCTAACCTTAAAATAACCTAATTATAGGAATGATATCATTGGGCAATTTAACCTAACTCCTGATTTATGCTCTCCTGAATGCACACCATGCCTTGTGTAACCTGTTGATTCTTTTCCTAGATAAAAAGAAATAAGAATGAAGAATTAAGTAGTTAAAGAATAATTAGCTCTCTACCCGCAACAGCCCCCTAAGCAATCCTGTAGGCAGATCAGGAGGGCAAGATAACATCTGAAGAGAGAGTCAACCAGTCTGCATGCAATGGAGATTGCTGCAGAACCCAACCTCCTGCGTGGATAATTCACTGAGATTTTCCCCCCATTTTTTCCTTTAAGAATTGTTATGGTTGAGCAGAATCTTTGGAGTTGGTCCCTAGACACAAGTCCAACATCTCCCCGGATTGCTAGATTTCATAACTAAAGCAGCTTTCCTTTCTATTGAGACTTGCCTCTTGAATTACTGGCTTGTGAGGAGCCAAACCTGAGTTCGGTAATACTTTGAGGCCAGTTTTAATAGTGTGTACTTGAATTCCTTGGTTCCAGTTGTGCTCCTAAATCCCTAGAGAGTCAGTTTTGTGGTTTTCTGGAAGCCATTTCTAGATTTACAACCTAGAGCTGGTGTATCCTACCTGTTGTGGACTGAATTGCAGCCTCCCAAAATTTGTATGACAAAGTCCTAACCCCAGAGACCACAGAATGGGACTATATCTGAAGATAAGGTATTTAAGAGGTAATTAATTTAAAACGAGGCCATTAGGCTGGGCCCCAATGCAATCTAACTATTGTCCTTATAAGAAAAGGAGATCAGTACATACAGAAACGCACCAGTGCCACACATGCACTGAGTGATGACCATGTGAAGAGGCAGAAAGGGGGCAGACATTTGTAAGCCAGGAAAAGAGGCTTCAGAGGAAACCAACCCTGCCAGAAACTTGATCTTGACTCCGAGACTCCTGAGCTGTGAGAAAATAAATCTGTGTTTTAAGCCATCTGATTTGTGGTATCTTTGTTGTGGCAGCCCTAACAAACTAACACACTGCCATTTCTAAGATTATTTACCTAAATATTTGTACTTAACTCTTTCTGGCAAAATACATAGATAGTTTATTTTCCCTGGATTGAACAGTGATTGATATAATGTTTAACAATAAAATTAAGTAACAGATCCTCAAAACTGGAAATCTGGGATTGCTTATCTGAACTGTTTGGGTTTGAAGGCAAAGATGATTCTACTCTTCTTGGAAATGGAAATTAATAGTGCATGACACACAATGGCAAAACAGTTACATTATCACAAAAGCCTACTATAAACAAGACTTTGGCAGAGGGAGCAGGTATGTTTGAACTAGTATAATTTGAATGAGGAGTTCAAGTGATGCGGGAACCATGGTGGTGTCTTAAAGTACAGAGAGTTGAAAAATAGAAAAGATGACAACCTCGGGGCTTAAAACATCATTTAAAGGAATGAATAAAAGTTAAAGAGGTAAATCACAAAAGAGAATATTTGAATGCCCTATAAGATGAAAAGTTGCTCAGCATCATTTTTCATTTAGAAAATATATTTTAAGAGCATTTTAAAATAAAATAAACATTTTAATTCTAGTAAAAGTAAAGAAAATGATACCAGACTAGCCCTACCACCATAAATAATTTTTTAAAAATGAATAATATACATTAAATAACTGTTTCTGGCTAGTGAATGGCAGGCATCACAAGGCTACAATCCCAGAGAGAAGCAAAATTAAAAAGATGAGCCCCCTGAAAGCCATGGCTCTTGGCCTGTGGCAATTTTACCACTGAGGAGCTGGTTGCTGAAGTCTGTCCAGAGCTGGGAATCCTCACTCATCTAAGGACTTTCTATTCTTTCCTATTCTAAGTGGTGCTTTTGTATTAATGTCTTTTTACTGTTTCCAGAGAATCCTTTGTTGTCCTTTCTTAACACTCCTCATAATCATTAATCCCTACATGAAATCGGTCTTCCATTCTGGTCTAAGTTGGGCATCTTTTAATCATTTTCACTGAGAAAAATTAGTGCACTAATTCTGGCTCAAGAAGAAGTTGCTTAAACAGAAATGGTAAAGCAGTTAAAAAATTTCAACCAATCTTGGCCCCAAAACACAAAAAAAGAACCCCAAATGAGTAATTATCCCATAAGTAAATGAACATTAACTGTTTCTCAATTTTTATGAAAGACATATATCATACACTTGGAAAAGATAAAACTATCTGTATACTTCTCAAGGTTTTAATTTGAAAAATATATGCAGAAAATATTTAAATTTAATGGCAAAAATCAATTGCTATGAAAAAAGGGGATATTTGTTGCCTGATTCATATGAAGTAGCAAATGTTTTTTGTTTTGTTTTGTTTTTTAACACCTTTATTGGAGTATAATTGCTTTACAATGGTGTGTTAGTTTCTGCTTTATAACAAAGTGAATCAGCTATACATATACATATATCCCCATATCTCCTCCCCCTTGCGTCTCTCTCCCACCCTCCCTATCCCACCCCTCTAGGTGGTCACAAAGCACCCAGCTGATCTCCCTGTGCTATGCAGCTTCTTCCCACTAGCTATCTATTTTACATTTGGTAGTGTATATATGGACATATAAACACTACCACTCTCTTTGTTCCAGCTTACCCTTCTCCCTCCCCGTGTCCTCAAGTCCATGCTCTATGTCTGCATCTTTATTCCTGTCCTGCCCCTAGGTTCTTCAGAACCATTTTTTTTTTAGATTCCATATATATGTGTTAGCATACATATTTGTTTTTCTCTTCCTGACTTACTTCACTCTGTATGACAGACTCTAGGTCCATCCACTTCACTACAAATAACTCAATTTTGTTTCTTTTTATGGCTGAGTAATATTCCATTGTATGTATGTGCCACATCTTCTTTATCCATTCATCTGTTGATGGACACTTAGGCCTCCAAGTCCTGGCTATTGTAAATAGAGCTGCAATGAACATTTTGGTACATGACTCTTTTTGAATTATGGTTTTCTCAGGGTATATGTCCAGTAGTCCCACTGGGTCGTATGGTAGGTCCATTTTTAGTTTTTAAAGGAACCTCCATACTGTTCTCCATAGTGGCTGTACCAATTTACATTCCCACCAACAGTGCAGGAGGGTTCCCTTTTCTCCATACCCTCTCTAGCATTTATTGTTGGAGCAAATGTTTTGAGTTGATTTATACATGCTACAAATACTTATGTGAAAGCATATCACATTAGCTTTAATCATGATTTTACAGTCCAAAAATGATCAAGCACCCTTCCACTTCTGAGAGATGTTAATGTTCTAGAAAGCCTGATTAATTTCATCCTGTATATGTAGCTACGAGTTAAACATCTTGAACTTGTGTAAAGAGTACTAATAGATAGAACCCACAAATGTAAGGCATCTTTAACTATTTCCCATACAGTTGAAATAATCTGCCATAAATTCATGATTTTAAAGAAATAATAAAATGAGTAAGTTGTGCTAGAAAGAATCCCAAGTTTAGTTTGCTGAGCAAACATGCAATGAATTAAATAAGACTCGGTTAATTCTTAAAAGCTAATCGTAAAAAATAAAGTCGGGGGCTTCCCTGGTGGTGCAGTGGTTGAGAGTCCGTCTGCCAATGCAGGGGACATGGGTTTGAGCCCTGGTCCATGAAGATCCCACATGCCGTGGAGCAGCTGTGCCTGTGCACCACAGCTGCTGAGGCTGCGCTCTGGAGCCTGTGAGCCACAACTACTGAGCCCACATGCTACAGCTACTGAAGCCCATGCACCTAGAGCCTGAGCTCCGCAACAAGAGAAGCCACCACAATGAGAAGCCTGTGCGCCGCAATGAGGAGTGGCCCCCACTCACTGCAACTAGAGAAAGCCCTCGCACAGCAACGAAGACCGAACACAGCCAAAAATAAGTAAATAAAATAAATAAATTTATTAGAAAAAAACAGTTGGTTTGATTACCTCTCTGTGGCAATACTGGTGGTTTCACCTATCTTCACCAATTCACAGCATAAGCCAAGCTAGAAAATTAAAAAGTACAGCATTGAGAATATCCAGATTCTCCCTCAAGTTCTGTGTGTATTTCACATAATTAATGCATTAAGAATATGTATATGGTAAGTGAATATCAATTGTTCAGTGGTAAAGGAGCTTATTTTGTGTCCTTGTATTTAATTCAGTTTAATGAAATTAAATGTAACAAACTTTTTTTGTTGTTGTTAAATTCTCTACTAGGTGCCAGGCTATTAGGTGCAGAGAGAAGGAAAGGAAAATAACACATTACCTTGTCCTTGAGAACTCACTCTCCAGAGACATTGTTAGACTACTCCCTCCCAAAAAAAAGCCAATGTGTACTTTGCCATCTACATTTGATTTTATTTCTCAGATATTATGGACTGACTTGTGTCCATCTCCCAAATTCATATGTTGAAGCTCTAATACCTAGTACATTGATAATGTCTTTAAAGAAATGATTAAGTTACAATAAAGCTGCTAGGGTGGACCCTAATCCATTATGACTGGTGTCCTTGTAAGAAGAGGAATTTTGGACACAAAAGAGATACCAGGGATATACACACACAAAGAGAAAGGCAGACATCTTTACGTCAAGGACAATGGCCCTAGGAGAAACCAACACTGCCATTTCTTGAACTTCTAGCCTCCAGAACTGTGAGAAAATAAATTTCTGTTGTATATGGCACCCAGTCTGTGATATTTTGTTATGGTAGCCCTAGCAAACTAATTTACCAGATTACAACTCATTTTTAAAAATGTATACATTTAATATATATTTCAGAATCTACTTTTCACTAGGTTCTCTACAATATAAAAGTAGTAAACAAGAAAGTCACCATCTCTGACTTTAACATACACTCAGAGTGGGAATGACTAATACTGCATATGTAACGACCGGTTTGATGAGTGTGAAAAACTTTCATACAGTTCATTATGAGAAGAGACGACAGTAGACCTAAGTAAAGTTTATCACACAGTTTTTCCTTATGGAGTTACTTCAAATCTATTCAAAGTTGTGTTTGGGCTAGCTAAGGAAGATGGCAGAGAAGGAGGAAGAGAGGAGAAACCACTGCGTCTTTATTAAACTGAAACCACTGAATCTTTATTAAACTGAAACCTTTATTAAAGTGAAACGGTACAGACAAACAGGAATCAACTGGTGGGAGACAAAACTGACAGAAAGGTGGGCATTGAAATAAGAAGAGTTGTGTAGGTCATGTTACCTACATGATAGTCAAGTGTCAGAAAAATGTTTTTCAAAAGAGCAGAGTCAATTGATTTTTTTCTATTTGGTTATATTTTGTTTGTTTTCACAGTTTTGCTGAGGTATGTTTTATATATCAAAAAAATCTCCCTGTAAGGTATTCAGTTTGATGAGTTTTGGCAATTTTATAGAGTCATAAAACCACAACCACAATTGAGATATTGAACATACCAGATACTCCAAAGAATTCCATCCAGGCCCTTTGTGGTTAATTTTCTCCTCTATTCCTGCACAATCATCTATATCATTTGTTCTGTTTTATAGGTTTGTTTCCCCCCTAGAATGTCATATAAATGGAATCATGTAATTTATACATAGTCTATTGTATTTAAATGTTTTCCACATAGTCTGTTTCAAGTATGGATCCAAATTTTGTTTGTTTTCTGATTAACCTACTATGGGATATATATAGTATACATACAATTAGTATGTCAGTTTACCAATTGATGAGTAGTTGATTGTTTCCAAGTTTTGGCTACCATGCATAATGCTGCTATGAATATTAATGTATAGTTCTTTTTTTGGGGCATCCGTTTTATTTTCTCTTGGATAGCAATGCTTTCTTTTCTCTTGGATAACTATCTAGGTGCATATTTATATTATATTTAGGTAAAATAATTGACAAAAGTTTAAAACTGATTTGATGTAAGAGATTATGACAAGGAAGAAGTCAAATATAGCTCATAATTTTGTCTTGAAAGAATGATTTAAGATAGCATGGCATTTTCTGAGATGAAAGAAATTTTTGAAATGATTATAGTTTGAAATCTTGAATTTGAGATTCTGTGATGCAGCCAAATGGGGTATATTAAATATTGGGTTAAATAAAAACTCTACAGGTAACAAAAGTGTTCTTGGCTAGAAAGTACATATATTATAATAGTACAGAGACAAAATTCACAATATTGAACAAGATCAGTGGCCAGTAAAGTATGGTCCAAGGGCCAAACTACCTATTTTTGTAAATTAAATGCTGCTTTTTAATTGCTACACCATTGGTATACACATTGTCTATGCTACTTTCACACTACAATTCAGAACTAAGTAATTATGACAAAGACCAGATGACCCAAAAAGCCATATTCACTCTCTGGTCATATTTACTCTCTGGTCCTTTACTGAGAAAAGTTTGCTGAGTCCCTGACATAATTATCAAGAGAATATAGAGTTATAAGAAAATACTGTAAGACAGTGTATACTAGAGGGATAAGAATATTCTGCATTTAAAAATAAGGCAGAGGACACAGAAGTCTAAACAGAAGATTCAGAGAAGTGTTCAGATTGTAAGGAGAAAAAAATAGGGAAGTGTTTTGTTGTAGAGTCCATGGACACAGAGTTTTAAAGAAGGAGAGATAGACTGAAATCAAGAAATATGAGGTGAATAGAGGGGTGGGATAGGGAGGATGGGAGGGAGAGAAATGCAAGAGGGAAGAGATATGGGGATATATGTATATGTATAACTGATTCACTTTGCTATAAAGCAGAAACTAACACACCATTGTAAAGTAATTATACTCCAATAAAGATGTCAAAAAAAAAGAAATATGAGGATTGAAAAATAAGTATACGGAAGTCATTGATAAACTTGCAAGGGCAATTGTGGTAAAACAATATAAATCCAATGACGGTGGATAGAATTGGGAAACGGGTATTAGAGCAGGGTATTAAATGTATTCAATTTCTTATGGCAGTGGGAAGAAAGATGATTGAGTAGAGGTCTAGAATCTTTTTGCTTATTACCCAGCAGGAGATCAGGGACTATCTGCTGCATTTGCTGTTGTCTAAATGGAACAGCCCAAGGATAATGATAATTGCTAACCAGTGCACAATGTAGCTCAATACCTGATGGAGAATGTGAGGGGGTTATCAGTAAGCCAAATGTAGATCTTGGTGGGTGAAGTGATGCTGTAGTGGAGGACACTGAGACTATAGTGAAATAACAAAGTGGAAAAAAGAAGGAAATGTAGACCCTATAGTGTCATCACTCATTCATAAATGCATGATTGGGATAGGAGTGAGGTGCAGAGGGCCTTGACGTTTATTATCTATGGTTGGATTTTGGGCAAGTGTCCCCTTTGCCCTGTTTTAATTGGTCATACTACATGAGAATACTTAAAACTTCCCAAACTTTACTTTATAGTGAATATTAAGTAGTATCACATTTTACAAGGACAAGAAATATCAGCTTTGAATAAGAAATGTTGAATAAAAGGGCACTAATTCCCACCAAATTTCAATACATCTGTCTTGAGTGCCCTGTGAAAAATCAAATGGCTCATAAGAGTAACTATTGATTATTGTGGTTAGAATAAATTCATGCATTTTACCCTACACATTATCAGACATGATAAAAGTTAATCAGGAAGTCCCACAGTCTACAGGAATTGGTATTCTCACACAAACTTGGTGAATGCTTCCTATTTTATTCTAACTTTGAAAGGAAATGAAGTAAAATCCACTTTTTTTTACTACTGTACATCACCATCCTCCCATTCACTCAGGGTATCTGAATTTGCAAGCATATTGAATCCAGAAGCCAAATTTTAATTTCATCACTATTAAAATAAAATTGATTCATTATAGAAATAATAGGATGATGTATTTCTTTCTTTTTTTTATTATTGGAGTAAAATTGCTTTACAATGTTGTGTTAGTTTCTGCTATACAATAAAGTGAATCGGCTATATGTATACCTATATCCCCTCCTTCCTGGACCTCCCTCCCACACCCCCATCCAACCCATCTAGGTCATCACAGAGCACCAAGCTGAGTTCCCTGTGCTATACAGCAGGTTCCCATTAGCTATCTACTTTACACATGGTAGTGTGTTTATGTCAAACCTAATCTCCCAATTCATCCCACCCTCCCCTTCCCACCCTGTGTCCACATGTCCATTCTTCTCAGAGAAACAAGTCAAAGAAGAATTTAAAACTGTGAAAGTATATACATATTACTAGCTGAGGATGGTTAATTAATATGGCATAATAGAGGATCCAGTACGATGACTAAATTTAGGGAATAACTGGATCTGAGACTTTAGATACTTAATGGTAAGATACTTACTATTGAGATATTTACCATCACTTAATGATGAGATACTTAATGGTGAGAAACTGGATGATAATTCCCTAACATTTTCAACAAATGGTTCTGGAACAATATGTTCCATTGCCAACTCATAGTGTTACATCTGGATCAAAGAAACTGACAAAGTACAATAGTCCATAAGAGGCTTGAACACAAGACCTCCTGGGTCTTCTAGAAAAGACCTTATTGGCCTATGGGACATCTTTTCCTGGTTTGGTAATGATTGAGGCTCTTGGCTATGTTCACTACTCTAGGCAGCCTGTCATCCTGTTTGGGATAATTTCTACTATAATCTTGGTTTGCTGTTGCCTCAGACAGATTAACCAGTTATTCTCACAGCCTCTTAATGTTGCAGTCATTTGAGTACATGATGGGTAGCCTATGTTACTCACTCAGGTCCTAAAGGATCAAGAGTTAGAGTTCCTCAACTCTTCAGTTCTGGTTCTAGCCCCACATCCTAGGTCTTTCAGATGTGACCATAGGCAATTATAAGATTTTGCCTGATGGTCTTCACAAGGCCAAGGGAGGAAGATAATTTGCCCTTCCCACACCAGTATATTGAAGTTTCTAGGAGGAGTTGCAGTCAAGAACTCACATCCTTCAGGCCAGCCATGCTCATACACATATCAGCATTCCTAGAGTAAGAATCCCATTCAGAGAACACTTTATACAGTGCCTTGTCTAAGGCACTTTATCCACTCTGACTCAGTAATTTTTCAATAATGACATTACAAGAAAAAAAAAAAAAACCCTCAGAACAATAGTTGTCAGGAACATAGACAAAAATTAAAAAAAAAATCTAATAAGGTATTAAAAAATAGAATGCAACAATCCATACATGTGTAGATAGATGGAGAGAGAGAGTGTATATGTAGCTTAGTACATATACATATATTCTTATGCCCTGTTGGCTGAGAAAACCTAGAAGCAGTGACACCCCAGGATCAATGAGCACACTTAGCAGAAGATACCAGTCTCTAGTACCATTCGCCAGTAAAAGAAATCAGTCATTATCCTTGGAGAAATGGCTGATTCTAGGACTGGGGCAGAAAATAAATGAGTTTGGAGCATCTTTCATTGCCAAAGGAAGGAAGTACTTATAAGCGAAAAAGAAACAATGATGGCAGTATGTCAAAGTGACAGAGAAGCCAACCAAAAGAGTTCCAAATAATTAAAACCAGAAATTTTGAGCCACAAAATAAAATAGTATTGCATTATAAACTTTAACATAAAATATATATACCCAGGTGTCCTAAGTGTTATAAATAAATGATTCAATAAATAAATGGTGTACAATAAAAAATTTCCCATCTAGAAAATTTCCAAATAATTTGTGTAGATTCTTCACTCTCAAGGAGGTGAAGCATAACTCCTTAAGTATAGACTGTGAAAATGACTTTATTCCAAAGAGTATAGTATGAAAAGTATGGAAGGGAGCAAAAAGATTAATTTAACAGTGGAGAAACCTGACAAACTCTGCATTAACATCAGTGGTAGTAAGCCATGTTTATGATACACACCTTGGATATAATGTGATAAACAATGATGACTTACTTCTGTGGTTTTCCTCTGTAAAACCCAGAACTGCAGTCTATAATGAGAAAAACATCAACAAATCCCAACTGAGGACCACTCCACAAAATACCTGACCAGCTTTCTCGAAAACTGTTAAGGTCAAGGAAAACAGTGAAGGTTTTTGTCACCATTATAACTGAGAGGATCCTAGGGAGACAGGACTACAAATTCAATATGGTACTTGGATGGGATCTTGGAATTGAAAAAGGTAATTAAGTAAAAACTAAGCCAATCTGAATAAATAATGAATTTTAGTTAATAATAATATATCAATATTAATTAATGGTAACACATGGACTATTCTAATGTAAGACATTAATAGGAGAATCTGGGTGTGGAGTATATGGAAACCCTTTGTACTATTTCACATTGCCTTTTTGTAATTCTAAATCTATTCTACATCTATTCCTTCTTCCTGGAAATATGTACAATGGAAGTTATGCTAAGGCTATCTCTGTGGGTTTTCATTATCACTATCAGGGATACAAAATCTAGGTTAACAGATGGTACATTGGGGTGGAGGTAGGAAGAAATGTGATTGATTGAAAGGAAGTTTACAGATGGATAAGGAAACCAGAAAAGGAAATTATCACTCCATATCTAACTTAGCTTCCCAAAGCAAGATAATGATTTTCTTGGCCAGTTCTGTTTGATGTAGTGCTGACTTATATTCAAAGTTGGAAGAAGCCCAAGATGTCTTTTCCACTGAAAAGGAGAATGTAACTGAAGCCAAATTCTAAGACTTACCCTAAAACAACTCGAATCGTTTGAAGAAAAGACATCAGCCACTATTTCTTGTTGAATATCCTGATTAACAGCAGTTGAATTTATCACATCTGTAGCATTTCCTTGGTTGTGTTATCATATAGTTTCTTTTATAATCTTAAAAGAAATACTACCTTAGAACTAGACTGTATGCTTTATGACTGGCAGAGAGCAGCTGGTGCACCATGTGGCCATGAACCAGGATGGAATTTTTTTTAGACAACTGCATGGATACAAAGCAAAGGGATTTTTACTGCCTGCTCCTATATCAGATTCTGCTTTGTTCTTAGACCACGTATGAGTATGGAGGGATCATTATAAAAGTGGCTATTGAAACAACATAACGTCTGAAATGATGAAATGTTGGTGATGTAACAGCTAAAGATCAGCTAAATCATAAACAGCTAAAGATAATTTGTTTCTGAAACTTCAGAAAAGATATTTATGCAAAGTCACTTTTTGCATATTGATCGAAATGCACCTTGAAACACACCTCTGAACATGATCAGCTAACAATTGCCCAGATGACGTACTTGTTGAGGGTGCATATAATTTACTTGAATTTCACCATTACCACAAGTACTCAGCACTTTGATGACTCAGCCATCACTTGCCCCAGTGTAGTAAGATGTTCTTAAGGCTTTGGAAACTGGATTTGGTATGGACTGGACATGGAAAGGATTTTTCTGGAGGCTCACCTTGGGTATGATAAGACTTGTTAACTTAGACAGGAACACAAGAGGGAGCTATTTTCAAGGAAACTGGCCATGTTCAAACAGTGTACCTGAAGAGGAAGAAAAAGTCTGATCAAATTAAAAGACAGTTATCAGGTGAGCTGGTGTATCAGGCTATAGGACCAGCTTAAAATTGGCAAGTCATCACTGATAAATGTGAGTAAACATTCAACCATAATCATCATGACCACATGTCGAACTGCTAAATTAGGGCAATGGGAATTTGTGCCTCAGAGTCTCAAAAGTTAAGTTACACTGTTGCTTTGCATGCTACACTGTTGCCTGTCTTGAATTCTTTCTTAGTTCTTAAAACTAAGCCACCTTAAAACACGGTGATGCCTGTTTTGTGTTGTGAGATGGATTGTAAATCTGAACCCAAACCACTGCAGCAGGTTGAACAGGGTGGAGACTATTGCTCCATTAATGGAAATATATCCATGGTCAGTGGATCCAGTAATATGATACCAAACATGATCACTTAGAACTTAATTCATATTGAAGTCTTCCTTTATTTAAGCAAAACCTTTTGAGAATAGTAATATGTATGCTAAAATGTGTACAGATCATAAACGTATACATGCATTACATGAATGAATTTCATGAATTAAACTTTCTGTGCAACCAGCATCCAAATCAAGAAATGTCATCTTTTTAGCATACCAAAAGCCCACTTTGGGCTCTCCTTCTGGTCATTATCTCTCTCCAAGACAAGCTTTCTTCTGACTGTAATAAATTATTATGTTTTACCATTGTTCAAACTTTATAAAACTGGAAGTTAGAAGCAAAACCTTTTGAGATCGTTTTCTTTTGATTAAGTTTGTTTCCAACATTTTAAATCATACTGCTGTGTGGAGCAACAATTTGCTAATGTTCATAGCTACATAATATGCACCATAGAAATACACCTTGATGTACCTATACATTTGGAGTGACACTTAACTTCTCATCACAGGTGTTCTCAGGAAAGATGATTATTGGTTTTTTTTATCCCATATTAAAAAAAATTAGAGAAAAACAATTTTAATCTTGAAGTATTTCTGTGAAAAGTTGATTTTATTTCTTGCAGCTCTCCCTTTCATTTAGTGTTCTTCCCATAAAAGCCTAACTTTTAGGTCTCAGTTTCAATCGCCCCTCCCCCGCATAGTGGCTCAAAACCAGATTTCCCAATCCTTTGATATACAATCGTTGTTAACATGTATCACCTTCCTAGGATGGACATCTGAGCTCAGTGGTGAAGGCTGATGCCAGATTTTGCTCTCCTGTTTGCTGCTCTCAGTTATTTTTGTTGTTGTTATTTTCCCTTTGGGGAATTGCTCTTGTTTTCTGTGAGCTTGCAAAACATTTAACAATAAAGGTAATGATACTTTATATAAGATATACTTATTTTGCAGTGTGAAGGCTTTTCAGACTATCTAGCCAATCAAACTGTCAGAAAAATAAATTCCTTGAAGCTTTTTAGGGTTAAACTTTCACTTCTACAAACATAGAAGTTGTATGGAGAAATGTGTGATAAGTTTTATTTCAGGCATAAGATGTTGTAAATAAGTAATTTGAACACATATATACCCCGATGAGTTATCATTTTAATATTTGTTATTATAACATGACTACTGTCGTATTATTCTAACAACCTTATGTTGGTTTAAAAAAATCTGATTCAATCTGCTGTCATAATCTCTGTACATATTTTCCATGTAGATATCAATATACTTTTTCTTGCTCTGGAAATATTATGAAAATCCTGAGGTCTTGCTGCCTATGATGCGTAATATGCAAGTAAATTATTTTATTCCCATTTCAAACTGAAGGCATTGATAAGAAACACATACAAAATCCAGTAAAATGAAAATGCTTAACGTTAAATATCTTTGTAAGTAAAACGTTCCTGTGCTGCTTATATGTGAAAAGATAAGATTTCATATAATTATATGTTTTATTTTTAATTGAAGAGATTTTCATCACTCTAGATATAAAACTGTAGCTTAAAATGACCTAAATTATGCACGTTAAATAAAAATACACTGCCTTCAAATCTTGTGCTTTTATTTCTTCAATATCGCTAGATGTTTCATTTTGATAAAAACCCTGTTACCAGATCATTAACTCCATTTCAGAATGACATTTCATAGACTAATCAATACTAGATGAATGTGTCACAGCTACTCTATTAACAATCATATGACTAGAATTGCCGGTGACAGAAATAATGGGCTAACTACCACCTTTTGACCTCTGGGGGTAAACAATAAAGAAAATAGTGCTATTTCTATAAAATTTTCATTTGTCTTCCAGTTTAATAAAATACCAAATTCTAAAAGGATTTGCAGAAATAATTCACAAATATGTACATTCTTTGTATTTTCTACCATGCTGAGCTTATTTGAATGAGAATATATTCAAATATATATATATTGTACATACATACTATAGATATATCAGGAATTCCAATTATATAATAAAAATTTCCTTGAATTCTTCAAAATAAATTATTTATAACACTTTATGGATGTGAAAAGCTGAAAAAATATCTTGCTGAAGCTAGAATAATTCTAGAAAGAAATATTTTATTGAATACTTTGTTTAGCAAGTGTATACTCAATGATTTTTTTTAATATGAAGACTAAAATTTATTAATAGGAGGCTTCTTTCTATTTTGAAAAGCTGAAACTTTGTTAATTCTAATTAATATAAATGGCAAATGTTCACCATAGTATTATTCTTAATATAAGAGAGATGACCACTTTGAAACATATCGAAACTTTTGGGGGACAAAGATTTGGAGGAAGCAAATAATTAGAATAGTGTATGTGTGGTTGTTACCAAGACTGTTGCCCCAGAATCATACCCCTGTCCCTCCCTGGAATGGAAACCAATTGCTCTTATCTAAGTTTCAGGAGGAAGTTCCTGTCAATGAAAAAGATGTTGCCTTCTATATCGGTAAACAAAGGATGTTGAAGCAATCAAGCTGTCACATTACAGCCGCCCCCCATGGTGAGCCCTGAAGGAACTAAGAATAGAAACAGTGTGCCTGCCATGAAGCAATCAGTGGCTGCAGCCACCCCTGCAGGTGCAACCTGAGAAGACTCAGGATGAGAAAGCACAGGATACTGGCCCCAGGTAGCTGAGGTGCATATCAAAGGTATGATTATAGTGAGCCTACACTCTTGCATCTTCCCATACAAAGAAAAGTGCTAAATTCTTTAACCTGAGATGTCTGGTTTTCTTTAACAGTAATCTTTCGATGTTTTGACTACCTGGTCTTTGTTGCAAAAACTCCTGTATCCTGGCTCCTCCTTGACCTCTTCAGAGCAGTTTCTCAGAGCTCTCTGAGATGCTGTGTCCTGGGCTTAAGTCCTCAGTTTTGTCTGCCGAATAAAACATAACTCTCAACTTTTAGGCAGTGCTTTTTTTTTTTTTTCAGTCGACACTGCAAAGAGAAAAACAAGAAATGGTTAGAACCAACTAAGCCAAAGATGGCAAAAGATTTGACTTCCAGTAGACCTTGAGCTTCATTATACACTCATTGTAATACATTAGCTAAATGACACAGGCACCAGAACAATGACAGTTGACAATTGCCATGACAACAACCAGAAAAGCCCACACAAGGGCTTAAAGGAGTGCTGCTGCATCAGTTCTGGGTCCAAACCACACCCCTGTTCTTGGATAACTCATGAATATTTCTCCCACTCTCTAATTCCCTCCCTTTTTCCTTGACCCTCCTATATATGTGGTGTCTCTGCCCCTATTGGGTTGAGAAGGTGATTTGCAAACTAAGTTCCTGCTTCTTCTCTCTGATCATTGAATAAAGCTTGTGCCTTCCAGTCGCAGCATCAGTTTCATTATTGATTGTGAAAATCTGAGCAGAAAAAAAAACTCCCTAGCTGAAACAAGGAGTCTCGACCTGGGCGAGGACCCTGGCATGGGTCCAGGTAACCAATTCAGTAACATGGTCACAAATAATTGGGCATCAGAAAGGCAATAAATGAGGCTATTTTTATAAAATCTGAGGCAGAAAATTTTAGATAATTGATTAGTAAGTACATACACAACATTTACCAACAAATGCTACAGAGGTATCAGCTATTCAAAACACATATTGACACAATTATCTTATGCCAACAATAAAAAACTGGATAGGTATACTCCTCTGTACCAATGAATTGTTGTCTTTTTTCTTGTTTTTTTAGGGTAATAGAAGACGAAATATAAGTAATTAAATAAAATAATATTAATTTACATATTTTACATACACTTTACATATAAATACATAATTTATATACAATGTATTATATATATATACACTCATATTTGAATCACACAGTCTTTCTCCATTAGCTTGGTTTTATAATATTAATATTTCTGAATTTGTGGAGATGACCTATGACTTATTTTAGCTATGCCTATAAATAATGGCAAAAACCAAAACAAAAGTAAATAAAAATAGCTCATTAATGAGGTTTTACAGTTAAACTTTCAAGTATGGCATTTATGAATTGCCATAACATTATACCCATGAAAAAATAATGCAGGGTGGGGAGAGGCAGAGAAATAAACACAGACACACACACAGGCAGAGAAAGAGAGTTTAATGTTTACTCACTTGACCAATTTACAACCCTTTTATCACACTTTATTTTGATGGAATAGTGTGACTTCACTTTTTTCCAACAATATATTTGAATCTGTTTTCAAATGTAAATTGTATCTTAGCCCTTTCAAATAACTTTTTTAACTGTGATTACTTGAGTTCCTGAGGCCTTCTCTGTCTCCTGAGGGTTCAAGAAGAATTCTTGGAATTGTGAGGCACAGAATCTTAGGCTTTCTTGTGCAAAAAGAGAAACTCTAAAATTGATGTACACACTAAGGAGAGGTAGTTACAGTTGCTTCCTTCTTTTTTCCTAACATTCAAATCTCAGGCTGAAAATAGTCATATTTTTTCCAAAATATTATCTTAGATTTTTATGGCAGCAAACTTTTAATACCTTAGAGTCAAAATTATACTTATTTTCCTAGGGTTGATGAGATCCTCGAGGCCAAGAATTTTAGCATAATTATCAGCCCCTTTTGCAATACAGGTTGCATACATAATAGGAATAACATGAAATAAATTTCATAAAGATGCATTTTAAAAGGTAAATTATTATTCTCTCTTAAGATAATATTTTCAGTTCCAGAGAGGGGGACCACTTCCTACAGAGCACCAGAACTCTTAAACAAGGATAAAAAACTTTTGCTTCTTTAAAGTTGCTCATTAAATCTCTTGAAATCCTACTTAAAGATATATTCAAATAGTACATTTAGATAATAAAACTATAAAAAGTTTTTTTAATACTTTCATTTTCTTGTGCATAGTCATTTAAAAATTATTAAACATAAAATTCTCATAACAACAAAAATTGAAAACATATACAATCCAGACCTTGCATCAAATGTGTATTAAAACAGTATCAAGAGCTGAAGAAAAAGCAGTAATATATTCTTATAATGTTCTCTTGATATATATTACATATTTTTATGTATTATGTATCATGCTTGTGTTTATTATATTCTTATGATTTTACAGCATTTGGATTTATGGATTCTATAACATGATTAAGCACTATACATACACATACCTCTAATAGTTTTACCTGAACTTAATACACAACTATAAATAAGAGAATGAATGATATATTTAAGGTACAAAGAAACAAATATAAATCAACACTCTTAGTACACTATTATCACTACTGAAACACTACTCTTCAGAATATCGTAGGAATTTAACATTCAAAATCTTTCGGGTTTTGATTTAAAAGGGGTTTAAGTTTCAGGAACAATTTAGGAGAGCAGATATTGATTTATGAGAAAATAAATAATAAATCAAAATTGAATGATAACATGAGTAAAATGCTTTGAAAATATTTTATATTTATATTTCCAATTAACAAATTTAGGGTATTATTATCTTTTTATGTTTGTCATATGAAATATATATATATATAGTTATGTTAAATGTTTGAGGGAAATAATTATCAGGCTAACATTTACTTTGTATAAATTAACTAGCTATCCAATACTAGTTCACCATTTTCTATCCAAAATATTTAGGTCAAGATATTTTTCAGAATTCAGTTTTAACTAATTAAATTAATAGAGTGTATATTTCATGTATTACAGAAAGCTCAAGTGAGGTCAGTAGCATAAATCATAATCAAATACATTAATATGATTTTTAAAAGACTATTAATAGTATTATAGTTTATTTAATATTTACTTGTAGAATATGAACTTTATAAAAAATATCATGGGACAGTTATAGACTATAGCTAGTTTAGTATATATCTAAGAGCAGTGTTGGATAAGTCGTATACTAAGCTAAATACCTGTACACATGTTTAAGTACTAATTACCCTTGGGTATTTGAGGATCTTTGAGAAAAAGGTAAATCACTATTGCTTCCGACCTCACCATCTTGATCCAATCGAATTGGATATATGATGATGAGAAAGATACAAGGTCCTTAATTATCAAAGCTGTGCGGAATAGTCTTTGTAAGGACCTCTTCCAGTGGCATCTGCCTGATTAACATGAATTTCTATCTAAGCAGCCTTAAGATCAAAAATTACATGAGCACACATTTTTATCATGCAAAGATATTTCTTTTCAAATAGTTTACAATATCATGCTTATCATCACTGCTGTCATCATTCACTGTTACGTTAAATCCCATGTTCAGCATTTTCACTCTCTCTCAAGAAATGCATAAGCAGTATTTCATATTCAATGTGTACCATGTTTCAGATGTCAGATAGGTCTAACTTATTTTACACTTTCAGCTGATAAATGCTGACATAGTTAGCAGGGTTTTAAATGATTTTCTCATTAGCCAACACAAAACTCTTTAAAACCTTCACTTGAAAGTTCATTTTCAAACATCAGTGAGTGCTAAAGTCTGTACTAGGCATTTGCTCTCAGCAGCCCACCACACCATGATTAGTAACTGGGTAAATGGCATTCTTTTTTTTTTAATTTTTATTTATTTTTAATGAAAAATTTTTTTTGGCTATACCATGTGGCTTCGGGATCTTAGCTCCCCTAGCTCCCCGACCAGGGATGGAACCCAGGCCTTCTGCAGTGAAATCGTGGAGTCGTAACCATTGGACTGTCAGGGAATTCCCAAAAATGGCATTGTTAACAACTTTTATGAAGTCTTGGTCCAAGAAATCTCTTAATTGTAGCAAGGACACAGTAATCTAACTGTAGCAAGCACACAGTAAAGCAAGCAATCGACCAAACAAAGTGGTTATATATGTTATTCATGGAGGACAAAAGTTCTTAGTCCTAAAGCTGTATAATAGGTTTACATTGGGTGGAAGTAACTGCTGAAAAGATTACATTTTGCAAAATTAGAAGGTAATATGCAAGGCAGTTTTCCCGGAATAATAAAATTTTACACTTATTCCCACCCATCTTGCCTACAAATCATTTGTGCTACTGGTCAAAGTGATTATTAAAGAGTTTAGAAAATATTTCATTTGTTACCCATGCCTTTATGTTTTCATAAATAAAAAAAAGAAATGCTCGTCTAAAGTACATACACCTTTCAAATATCTCAGATGTTGGCTTTTCCTGAACATGAACTACAACTTTTTAATTTATGTGCCTGTAACATTTGCATCCCAGAACAATTATAGTGTGTTTAATGTCCTTAAATATTTGGTGATTTTTTTCTCAGGAATTATTTGTTTTTGAAGAATACAGCCTTAGGCCAGAGTGGTTTCATTAGAACTATAAATTGTATATTTTCAGGGTTAAGATTTTTAATAATAAATTTTTCAGTGTAATTTTCAGCTGCTATATGATCAGCATACATTTTTCACCATAAATTTTGTTTTTATACAGTATAATTTTTCTTAAATTTCTGTATCCAGTCACCTGAATAGTCACATTTGTTTTCAAAGTTTGAATCATTATGGTATAATGTAGCTCCTTTCATGACATACTACTTACTAAATGACATGATCACTTCCTCATTGAGAACCTATTCAGGTAACACAAGGTCAAGATCTTCATTGTCTGCCCTGTTCAATGTTTCTCTGTTACCTTAGCTCTTGGTCATTGCTATTATTGTAAAATTTCAGCAACTGAGCTCTGATTCTTTAAGTTGTACTTGTTAGTGTCTGCGTCTCATATTATTCAGTAAGCCTCCTTAGAAATGCACAACACCACAATTCTTTTTATTGTTTTTTTATAAATTTATTTTATATATTTATTTTTGGTTGCGTTGGGTCTTCATTGCCGCATGTGGGCTTTCTCTAGTTGAGGCGAGCGGGGGCTACTCTTCCTTGTGGTGCGCGGGCTTCTCAATGCAGTGGCTTCTCTTGTGGAGGAGCCTGGGCTCTAGGCGCACAGGCTTCAGTAGTTGTTGCACAAGGGCTCAGTAGTTGTGGCTCACGGGCTCTATAGCACAGGCTCAGTAGCTGTGGCGCACGGGCTTAGTTGCTCTGCGGAATGTGGGATCTTCCTGGACCAGGGATCGACCCACGTCCCCATGCACTGGCAGGCAGACTCTTAACCACTGCACCACCAGGGAAGTCTCAGCACAATTCTTTTTTCATTTCTTATGATACTGATGATGACAGACACAGTCTTGTCATCTGGCTTTATCCATGCAAGTGTTTTTATACATCTTTTTACATTTTTACATTTTCATAGAATAATTGAGTAATGTCACAAAATAGGAATAACAGTAAACTAAGTATCAGTAATAAGCACAGCATTTGTTCTTGGTAGGAGTGCTTGAGGCCTAGTAGTTCTCTCATGCCCATTCAAGTAACTTGAGTACAAAACATATGGATAAATAGAAAACATCTTTTGTTCCCAAAGCTTTTCCAGTGTCTTAATTTTGGATAAAAATTGTGGGCATATAAGTACAAACCATACAAAGTATTAAATGTCATAAAGTATGCAGAAGTAACAATCTACTGTGTCAGCCATATAAAGTAAAACCTTATATTCACAGCATTTGAAAAATTAATATAATCCCATAGTAAAGCTAAGAGTTACAAGGAGTTTGAAGTCCATTTACTAATGTTACTCCACTAAGTTAATCTAAACCCGGAATTTAATAAATAAAGATAATAGCACATTTATATATTGTCACATTTTACGGTTATCCTCATTGATATCCTATCATATGATCCCCAGAAAATCACTGTGAAGTAGGAGAGATAAATATCAGTATTATATTCTTACGGACAAATGGCTGAAGGATTAGACAGAGTGTCAAAACACAAAGAAAAGGTAATTATTTGATTTTTAATGTTTTAATATGATATTCTATCACACACTCTGCAGCAGTTACTGGATTTGTTTTATAACAAATTGATTTTATAATTAAATAAAAATGAATGTGACTTACAAATCATAGTGGAAGAGCCGTGAGACAAATTATTTTGCTATCTTGTAAATCACGGAAAAAAAAAATGCATAGAATATGACCTTGTCTGGGAATCACCTGCATCATGCCATAAATTTATATAAGATCTTAATATCTTTGTAGCTAATTCATTCATATTTTTGTCCTCTAGAAAATAAATATTGCACTACACTATTGGTTGCATCAAGGGTGTACATGATAAGAGTCTTATTCTAATTACTGATTAATGTATAGGTTGTTCAATTAATTCATTTAAAGTTGTAAGATGAATAAGTGTTGGAGATTTCATGTACAGCAGGATGGTTATAGTTAACAGTATTGTATTATATACTTAAAAGTAGCAAAGAAGGTATATTTTAAATATTCTCACCACAAAAAAAGAAATGATAATTATGTGAGATGATGGAGGTATTAGTCATTGAATAAATGAAAATTATATGCTGAACCCTGTACTCTGGATTGGAAAACAAACAAGTAGATTAGTCCCTGCTACTAAAGGCTCTCATGGATTTCTAGATATATAGACATACAAATTATTACCAAGGAATAATACAATTGTCATAGTAAGATAAAAAATATCCAAAATCAATCATTAAATGGCAGAAGTGTGATTCTACAAACCAAGGGCTATCTCTCTCCTCTACAACTACATCATTTGGTTTCCATATTATCTAGATTGACACATTTCTGAACAACTTAAATATTTAGAATCTTGTCATGCCATATTAACTAACCTGTATGTGCAGTGAAATATTACGTAATCATTAAAAGCACATTTTCAGTCAACATTTGAAAGCATGCAAAAATATAATGCATATAATGCCAAGTAATATAATTAAATATAAATTACTTGCTCAAGATGACTAAACTATTTTTTAAAATTAACTCCATGCTCAAACAAACATATGCACTCTCAGAAATACTGACTGGAAAGACAAGCATCAAACTGATGTTTTCATAATGATGTTGCATAGTGGAAATATTAGTAACAGCTGTTTTATTTATTTTAGTTTGTATTTTCCAAATTCTCAATAATTGCTTTATAAATACTTCACTTAGTGAAAAAAATATGTAAATATATACAATTTTACCTGAAGTATTGGGTGCAATTTCTCTTTTTTAATAGCACTAAAATTTTACTGGGTAAATAAAATAAGCTCAGTCCAAAAGACTCATTTTAGCATAGCAGGAATAGAGGAGTTAATAGAGGTAGTTTCTTATTAGAAGAGAAGTGGTGATTGAAGAAATACTGGAACTGATTTCATTGACCTTTAATTTATTATATAAATATAAACTTAATTACTTTTGGAAACATATGTATTATTTCCCAAAGTAATTATACATTATATGTACAGAATGTATAATGTATATATTTTATATATATTATATATATATAATGTAACTATCAAAAGATGTATTCTCATAAATTTTTCAGTTATAATGTCTTATGCTTTATTCACATGGGATTAAAGTAGAAAAAAATTTTAAAATAAAGTCAATGCAGAGTGGTGCCTTTAAGACTGCATGCTCAATGCTTTCAATTAAAAATGAAAGAAGCATCTCAGGAGCATGTATTTATAAACTGGGAAGGATGAATGCAATTAAAATAAATTGGCTGGCAAGGGTTAATTACCGTTTTCTTATATTTCTCGAATCTTTTCTTTAAGCACAGGTCATAATTTAACTCAATATAATCCTCTGTAGAAATATCCATACGAGAACCAAATTTTCACTAGACGTTATTTACTTGTGTCATTTTCAAACTGTTGGATCACTTTTCACAAATCATTAATATAGTTCTCCATTATGCTCTTCAAAATTCTAATTTAAATAATCCTATTTCTGTCTGGTAGACATTGAATCATGAATATGGAATGACTTCACTTCACGTGAAATTCACTTAATTTTCAACTCTGTTAGCTGTAAGGTGAGTAGAAAATAATTTAGTTCAAAATTGCAGTACAAAAAAAAAAAGAAAAATTCAGTACAAGGTGTGTTGCTGTCCTAAGAAGAGGAACTTTTTATTCAGTGTCCTATATTGAGTTGTGATTTATCTCACAGCTTTGAGTGATTAAATTCAAATTATCAAATTGTTTTTTCTCTTTGTACCTGTGTCCTTGTTTATCAGTTTCATGTGTATTTCATAATTATTTGTGACATCACAGATTGGTCAAGTTCCTGTACCTTGACATACATCAGGTCAATTTCAAGAGACAGACTTGAGCATTCTCCCTCCCTCACCCTCCCAGCACCATCCTTTTCTGTCTCTTTCTCTATTTTAAAATCTAAAGCAAGCATTACTTGTTTGGTCCTTCTCATTTAACTTTTGTGACAATAGAGATATATAATGAATGAGTTCCCCATTTTAAAAATATATACATTATTTTTGAGGTGTACATATACATCTGAATACATTATTGATGTATTGATAGTTGTATTAATTGGTACATAATGGTCTTACTATTTGACTATGCAATTCTGCTATCAGGAGTTTACCCAATAGCAATGCTCACATATATGTGCCAAGGTATATATAAGACAATAACCAATTCAATTTTATTTATAATAGTGAAAATTTGAATATTCACAGCAATAGGAAAATGACTGACTAGATTATTTTACTTTTGCATTTCAGCTAATTCAAATAAGGAGATAGAAATATAGATGCTAATTGAATATATCTGTAATATTTTCTTTATTGAATGAAGGCAATTTTCCAAAACATTTTTAGAGTCAGATTTCAATGATGTAAATACAACAGAAAAAAAGGAAAAGTATGGGTTTGTATGAATATGCCTTTTGTTCACATTATATAGAAACTGACATCAACTCTTAAAATCACTGGAGAAACAATTATTCCTCCATGTTTACGTTTCATATTACATTTTTAAGTTACATATACAATATTCCTACAGGTATAGTTTTTAAGAACATTTTAATGAATTATATGGCATTTCCCCCAATAGATATTAATATGATAATAGCTGCCCCTCCCACTAACAGATTTGGTTTATCCAAGAGAAAGAAGATGCTTCTGCTGCTGGTCAACAGTTTAATCATCCGTATGAAGCCCTCCAAATATATAACTGTATACTTGTTCCTCATCAATTTTCCCATTAATATTTAAATGTTTACCTCCCAATTTCAAAATAGAAATTAAATTAAATTTGAAATGCTCTCTTCCTTTATTTCCCTTGTGGGATATGTTTCTGTTTTCATCCTACCTTTCTAGAATTCTTCTTACTGTCTTTTTGGCACAGTCTGTCCCCATAATGTCAGCATCTCCAGGGCCTCAGTGTCTGGTCTTCATTTCCTTCTCTGCCGTCACTTTGCATGCATTCTCATCCACTCTGTGCCTTCAGTCATCATCTTTTGTTTTTGTTTTTGTTTTTGGCCACACCACATGGCGTGCAGGATCTTAGTTGCCCGACCAGGGATCGAACCAATGCTCCCAGCAATGGAAGCACAGAGTTTTAATCACTCGACCGCCAGGGAAGTCCCAGTCATCATCTCTTTGCTCGTAGCTATTCTGTATCTCCCAATGAAGTACTATCCATACGTTCTAAACATTTTGTACAATTTCTTACTAGGTATTACACCAGTACCTCAATGCCAGTAAGTACAAAATAAATTTAATATCATGAAACATTCTGCCTGAAATACCAGCATAAGTGAACCGTCACAAAACAACGCAGAATTCCAGCCCCAAGTCTAAAACCATTTTCTTCTTCATTATATGTAATTAGTAATGAAGCACTCAAACCTGCCAAGTCTACCTCCTTAATATCTCTCAAATGTGTTCAAGCCAGTATCTGTCAAGAAACATCTTCTTCATTCAGGTAATTATCACTTTTCACCAGAATTACAAAAAAAAATTATCCTAAATCTCTTTCTTGTTTTCATTTTTTACCTCAATTCACGTCTCTAACGTATTCCAAGATGAAGCTCAAAGAATGTTTGTACAATGTAGTTTTGATGAAACTACACCACCTTTCTGCTTCTATGGTTCTTTGAGTCCTTGTTGACTCAGTGATATAATGTAAACTCCTTTAATGTTGCTATACATTGTGACTTTGTGATTTGCCACCTTTTTTCTCTCCAGTCTCACATAGATATCTGTGTTCATCCAGGCCCCACTGTATTGTCCTTCTGAATTAGTTCTGAATAAAGCTTATTATAGATTTTTCCTCTACTTTGATGCTAATCTCTCCAGTTTCTTTAAACTGGAAAATGGTTAATTGTGTCAAACTCCATTGAAAAACCTTTTTCAAAACAAGCCAGGTTATACATCACTCCTGTGTATTTACAGTCTTGTGTTTACCCCTGTTATAATGCATTTCACATAGTATTGCAAATACCTATTCACTCAACAGTTTCTCTATTACTGGTTAACAGACAAGTCCAGAGTTCTGTTCATTATAAAATATATTTTCACTGCCCAGCAAAATTCCTGTTACAAAGTAGGTGCTCATGAAATACTGTATTACTGTAATACTTTAATAAATGAATGGGTACATGAGAAAATGCTATAAAAATGATATATATTTGCCTTACCTGGAAGTGAATCAAAAAGTTATAATAATCACAGTGTGTACTTGTAAAGATATTGCCCTAAAAGATATCACATCTAAAGTTAATCTAAATTAGCATGTACTTAAAACAGCACGGTTTAGTATAGCAAAAGTTATTCATAAGAAATCATTCAAATTGTTAATTCCATCCCATTTTAATTATAAATGTGGTGAGTTAAAGTCACTCATTGACACTTCTCTCATTGAGCTGTGAATCAATTTTCCCTTTCCTTGAGTCTTGAGTGACCTGTGGCTGTTTTGATGTATAGAATATAACAGAAGTGGGAAGATGTCCATTCTAGGCCTAGTAACCCCTGAATCAAGAGAAAGGATTTAAAGCAGTTCAGCTTGTGATCCATTTACTCCTAATACTGGAAGGGCAACCCAAATTTGCAAAGCAGATTAAGCAGATAATTTGCTAACAGGAAGGGTTGCTACATAAAGAATGCCCTTGGTTGGATAAGACTGGCTAAGGGTTATCTATGGTAGATAAATTCAGGACTAATGGATTTATGAGGCACAGATCCCTAGAGAATGTCAAGTAAGACAAACAATTCCTCTGAAAAGAAATAGGAAATGCTTCATTACTTAATGCTTCTTCTGCTGTATAGAGTAATCACCCACAATGAAGCACCTGGAAACCAAATCTATTATTCTGGCAAGAGAGTGCATGTTTGATGTGAGCATAATAGACCAAGAAACAGTTCTTAACATCCCAGACCTCTGTTGGCTTTGTCTGAGTTTCTTCATTGACTGAATTATTAGTAATCTCAAACTCAATTAACACGTACACCTGAGTCTGATTTGACAATTTGATTCTGTGTTACATGATCTACAAACCTGTATGATATATAAAAAAGGGTTGTGACTTTAACTGTGTTCTGAGATTGTTCATTACGCAGTAATAGATAACCAGTACGCTGAAGAAAATAGTTTTAATCTCAAATGGAAATAACAGAAAAAAAAATCACACACAAAAAACACAAATACCCACAACTAATTTAATTTGTGTATAAAAACAGGGAATTTGGTTTTATGTAAACAACAAAATCCCTTAACAAATAAAATATCATAACTGTAAATGTTTTAGTAATTGAAATTGAAAACACAGACGTGTTTTGCAAAATATATTCCCTGATATGGTGAAGTTGTACACATTTATTAGGACATACACAATTATTAAATTAATTGTATTAATTTCACTTAAGTTATTTGATTGCATTAAAAGTGGAACAATTAAAGTGCATGGCAGGTTTCGCACCACTGGTGCTTTCAAAATAGAGGACAAATACAACATTTTAACAGAGCTCTACCAGCTGTGCACAGAATATTAGCACTCTGGCAATGATCTCAGTGTAGCACACACTCTAAGGTGCTTAACTTATCTCATGCTGAGAGTAATGCTAAACCTGCATGCATACTTGAAGTACTACATAAGCCACAACTAATTTCAACAAAGAAGAGCAGATAATAGACCCCCTGGTATTAGTTTCTGTCCAAATAAACACCTAGCTAGAAAAAGCCTACATCAAGAAATCTAATTTTTTTTTTTTTTTTTTTTTTTTTGCTGTATGCGGGCCTCTCACTGCTGTGGCCTCTCCCGTTGCGGGGCACAGACTCCGGACGCGCAGGCTCAGCGGCCATGGCTCACGGGCCCAGCCGCTCCACGGCACGTGGGATCCTCCCAGACCGGGGCACGAACCCGTGTCCCCTGCATCGGCAGGCGGACTCTCAACCACTGCGCCACCAGGGAAGCCCAAGAAATCTAATTTTAATAACAAATTCTTAATCTTTGTCCACAACCCAATTTCTCATGAAAATTAGCAATGTCTTCTGATAGAGAAAAAGGTATTTTAGGAGTATGTTCTACTACCTTATCAAAAGCACATGTAGGGTTGGCTGCAGTGCGCCGGCCAGATCTCTCCTTCAGGACAGAGTCCTTCAATGACTCAGCGGCTGGTAATGCTGCTTTCTGACAGCTCACAGCTGACTTCTTTCCCAGAACAGCCTTTAGCTTAGGGAGGGAGGTGCATAGACTAAAAGTACGTGCCTTCCAAGAGAGGGAGCCTATGTCCTATGGCTGCTCAAGGTTGGGATATAAAGCCATGGTCCCTTTTACTCACATGGTTTGATGCTCTGTTGCTAGGTGCATACAGAGTAAGGATTGTTATGTCTTCTTGGAGAATTGACTCCTTTATTTTTATGTAATACCCTCTTTATCCCTGAAAACTTTCATTGATTTAAAGTCTACTATGTCTGAAATTAATATCGCTACTTCTGCTTTTTTCATTACTGTTAGCATGGAATATATTACTTCATGAATTTACTTTTAATCTACATATGTCTTTATATTGAATTTGGGTTTTCTATAGAGCACGTATAGTTAGGTCTTGTTTGTCCACTCTGACAATCTGTCTTTTCATTCGTGCATTTAGACCATTGACATTCAAAGTGATTGCTAATATAGTTGGATTAATATCTATTATAATCATTGCTATACCACTTCACTTAGAGTGAGTACCTAATACTAATAAAATAATTCTAATTCTTTCCTCCGGTCCCTTGTATCTTTGCTGTCATTCATTCTACTTATATATAAAAATGCAAAGGCATTAATTTTATGATACAGACAAGTTTGCATAATTTATGCACTGTTGGTATTATTTTAAATAAACTGTTATCTGTTAGATCAGTTATGATAAAAAAATAAAAGGCTTTTATTTTACCTTCATTTATTCCCTCTTCAACACTGTTCCTTACTTTATGTAGATCTGACTTTTTGATCATAGTATTTTTCTTTCCTCCGAAGAACTTCTTTTAACATTACTTTCAGAGTAGGTCTACTGACAACAAATTCTCTTAATTTTTGTTTGTCAGAGAACATCTTTATTTCTCCTTCATTTCTGTAGGATTTCACTGGGTACAGGATTCTAGATTCGTGGGGTTTTCTCTCAACATTTAAATAATTATTTTTTTCTCAAAATTTAAATATTTCACTTTATTTTCTTCTTGCTTGCATGGTTTCTGAGAAGATTCAGATGTAATTCTTATATTTGTTTACCTGTAGGTAACATGTTCCTCCCCCCACCCCCACTGGCTTCTTTCAGGACTTTATTTTGATTTTGTCTAATTTGAAAATGATATGTAGTGATGCTTTTTGGCATTTATTATGCTTGATGTTCTCTAAGCTTACTGTATGTATGGTTCGGTATATGACATGAATTTGGGGAAATTCTCAGTCATTATTATTTCAAGTATTTTAGTTGCGCCTCCATTCTTTCTTCTTTTTCTGGTATTCCCTTTACACAGGTTACAACTTTTGTAGTTTTCTCACAGTTCTTCGACACCCTGTTTTTTTTCCAGTGTATCTTCTCTTTGCTTTTCATGTTTTGAGCATCTATTGATATATTCTCTAGTGCAGAGATTTATTCTTCAGCTGTATCCAGTCTATTAATAAGACCATGAAAGACATTATTTCTGCTACAGTGTTTTTGATCTCTAGCATTTATTTTTGTTTTTTTCTTTGAATTTCCATCTCTCTCCTTACACTACCCATCTGTCTTACATGCAGTCTACTTTTTCCATTCAGAGCCCTCAGCATATTAATCATAGTCATTTTTAACTCCCAGGCTGGTAATTCCAGTATTCTTGCTGCCATGTCTGGTTCTAATGCTTACTCTACCTCACCAAATGTGCTTTTGCCTTTTGGTATACCCGGGTAATTTTTTCCTGATAGCCAGACATGATGCATGGGGTAAAAGGAGCTGCCAAAAGTAGGCCCTTATTAACGAGGCAGTGAGGTGTGGGGAGAGAGGAAGCATTCTATAGTCGTATGCTTAAGTCTCAGTCTTTAGTGAGCCTATGCCTTTGGACTGTGAACTTCACAAGCGTTTCTCATTTTCTTTATCTCCCCCCATTAGGTGGAAGAGGATGGCTAGAGAGAGCTAAAATTGGATATTTCCCTTTGTCCAGGTCAGTTAGGATCTGAATATACCTCAGCAGGTTAGGCTCTGGTTAACTAGTCTCACCTGAAGGTAAAACTTGTTACAAGAACAGAAGTACTCTGGTATATTTCAGAATGGTTTCTATCCCCTCCCTCTGCCAAAAGCCTGAGGGGATTTTTCTCCAATATTTATTGTGAAACTTTGATTGGGCTGGAGGTAAATCTCACAATATTGTGGGGGGCCCATTCATAGGGAGAAAGGTTTTTAACTCTCAGACTTGTCCACACTGAGCATCCTTACATTTGCTGATTGCAGTTCAGATTTTCTTACCTTTGCACCGGGTCCTGAGGTGGTTTACCCTTGTGAGTTTCTGTTCCGGCAAAAAGCTGAGACTCGCTGCATTTTCCTGCTTTTCTCTCCAGTCCTGTGGGCAGATGTTTGCTTTGTGTTCTCCCCTCTCATGGATCCAAGAAGAATTGTTGATTTTTCAGTCTGGTTAGCTTTTTTGTTGTTGTTACGACAAAGTAGTGACTTCCAAGATTCTTACATGTGGAATGGGAAATGTCAAAAGTTCAAGAATAGCAGAGGTAAAACCAATGAATCACCGAAGTAGTGAGTACTAAAAGTTTGTTGTGTACACACCAAAAAGACAGTTTGTGTAGTAGGAGCACTCAAACCAAAACACGGAATGAGGTTCAGAAGCATATTGTTATATGCTACTACACAGCAGCTTACAAAGCGGGAAGGCAGTGACTGCAGATTCTTCACAATGACTGGTTATAATATTAGAATTGTATTAAATGGTAAGGAATTGGTTAGTGGTCGCCTCATATCAATTTTGGCAGACAGTTAAAGATTTCCTTATGATCTTCAAAGGCATGAACAACAAATGGCCCAGTTCAAGTTAGTCTTGCAAAATAAGCCAAATTAAGCTCTGTTTGTATGACTAAACTTATTTGGTCTGCTGAGGGAATTTTTAAGGCTGGTCTCCATTTGTTTTTGATTTTAACAGAAACAAGAAACCCCACAGAGGCTTAAAAGTCTTAAAATATTTATGTCTTAAAAAGGCTTAAAAATATTTATGAACCGGTATTTAGTTAAAAAAAAAAAACACTTTCCTTTAGGTATGTTCTCTGTGACTTAAAGTATTGATTCTGACAAAGGTTACATAGTATTTACTGTAATAATAATGGAAAATACAACATTTTGCAACTAGACATTATTAAATGAATATATAGCACTTGCTCTGGGTGGAGAGATTAAATCAAAGGTAAGTTAGCACTAGTTGAAAATCCTTGACATCTTTATTTTTAAATCTAAATTTACTTTAATAGATGTCTTCTAATCATTCTGATTAAGATTAAAGATAGTTTTATTGCCAATATTAAGCTGTATACATTGTTTTAGGAGTTAAAATAAGTATAAAAATAAGAGGATTTTTATTTTGTATTTGAAAAACATGAATTTCTAATGCAGCAAAACTTGAATGTGTGTAGAATTCATCTAATTACAAGTTGCATATACTTTAGATGCTTAGTTACAAAGTTGGAGGGTAGTATTTTATACAAAGTAACTGTCATATTAAAAATACATAAAGGCAGGTTAACTCCTCTCAAGGCACATACAGAGAAAATTTGACCACTTTCTTAAGTTGGAGATGAAAGGACCCAGTTATGTTTGATATCAGTTGTCAGTGGAATCCTAAGGCAATTGATGAATCCGTTTCCTGGGACACTGCATTTTCAGCTCATTCTGAGTCTTGCAAAAGGATAGGTTTCAAGACTCACACCTACTTGAATAAATAGGATTATCTGGAAGGTCATTCTTCTTTTAAATGCATTTTAAATTACATGGAACTCGATATGATCAGCTATGTGACTGTTACCTTTATGTTCTCTTTGTTTCCCTCCCTCTCTTTCTACATTTCTCAAAATTTTTATCATACAATTTAACATTTGTATATTAAGATATTGTTGCATTCACTTTCAGTGTAGCATACCTGCCTGTATCTTCATTGCATTACATTTTGAATATGCTGTAATTATGTACTTGCATAAATGTGTGCAATATTACATATATTCCTTAAAATAATTCCTCACTATGTATTAAGCTATATTAATAAAAAAAATTTGAAATAAAAATAAGCTGTCCATATTAATAGATGACAAATTGAATAACTATGTATTTTAATATTTTCTTTCAGAATTTTAAATGTGCAATACAAATATGTGCCATATAATTGAATTTAGAAACACAAAGATGTCAACTCATAGGAATGTGCTAAATTTTAAACATTATTATTTGAATTTTCTGTTGTACCTGAATTTTATATATTTGCTATCTATCAATACCAAAGATAACTTGTGAGGGAAATGTTATTCTTTAGTGTTTTGCTTAAAACACAGCTGAGTTCTTCTTTGTACTTTGGGAAGCTATGCAAACACTCTTCACCTCATCCCTTTACCAATTTCCTCCATTAAAAAGATGAAGAGGGAAAAAAAGTAATAAAGTTTAAATAGCTGAACATCATTATGTTTAATAAAGTTACTGAAATTTTAGGGCCACATAATATATGGCACAGCTGTCTCCCCTTTCCTTGAATTCTTCTGTTCTGGAGTCCTTCCCACATTCAATAGGACTAAATTATTGTTTGCCTTTTTTTTTTAAATCTCTGGCTTAAAAGTTCCCTATCCAATTAAATCTAGGGTCTCAGCTGAAACAGATTCCTTAAATTTACAAGGATCTACACTTATTTTAAATTAGTTATGGTTAGGTGAATTTTTTGTTTTGTTTTATCTTACCTTTGCCAAAGATTATATATTGATTTAGTTCTTTGAAAATTTTTCCTCAAAAGTTTTTCTATCAGGTAAGGATAATACAAGGTATTATTCAACTTAGCATACCTCTAGGTCATTTTTGACTCACTAACTCTCTTCTCTCGTTTTTTTTTTTTTTTCACCTCTGTAATCTTCAGGACTAAATTGGGTTATTGACTCCTGATTCTGTTCTATTCCTTGGACATTGCATGAGTTTCTTGCACTCAACCTTCATTCCTTCACACAGAGGTCCATTTCTCACAAGCCTGGTCAGATCAGAATTAGTCTCTAGTAGATCTTAAGTGGCTAAATGTTGTCCAGTTGCATTTCTTCCTAAAGGGGTGGCATTAGAGTATATTTGTGGGTGGGAAAGAATGAGTACTCAATCTGTGTCTTGCTAAGGATCTCCCACACTCAGAATGACAATTCATTCTTATGGCTCTGATTCCCATTGCTTAGAATAAATTATAACCAAAGGTAAATGTGTTGTGTTCAATTTATCCATATTTCCAGACTCTGCCTCCTTCTAGGGGAAAAATGTTTGTTTCTTTCAAGTCTATTTATTTTCAGAGTCAGAACACTTCACATTTTTGGCACTATTACCATTTTTTTTTTTTTTTTTTTTTTTTTTTTTTTGTGGTACGTGGGCCTCTCACTGTTGTGGCCTCTCCCATTGCGGAGCACAGGCTCCGGACGCGCAGGCTCAGCGGCCATGGCTCACAGGCCCAGCCGCTCCGCGGCATGTGGGATCTTCCCGGACCGGGGCACGAACCCACGTCCCCTGCATCGGCAGGCAGACTCTCAACCACTGCGCCACCAGGGAAGCTCACTATTACCATTTTTGAACCTTTTTTCTAGAGTTAAATTCTCTTCCAAAGACAGTTTGACAAAAATATGGCATGTTGTCCTTTATTGAAATAGAAATGTGGACATAGTTTATTAGTCCTTTTTTTTCTTGGTTCTTGTTTAATCTTATGGTATTGCTCTCAGCTGGATGGATGATAATCATTGAGTTATTATTTGGACATAAATTTGTTAAAATTGTCTCCAAGTTGGTAGATTAGTAAATTTATTCTAACAAGCACAATTTATCTCTTTTGGAAGAGATTTGACATAATACGATTACAATACCTTAAAAAAAAAAAAGCAGACATGGTGCTATTCAGGTTATCTATTTCTTACTGAGGGAGTTTTGTGCTTTGTGTTTCTTTGTGTGTTTTTTTTACCATAATCTAAGTTATTGAATTTATTGACATAAATTTTTTATAGTGTTTCCTTACTATCCACTTTAATATCCATAGAATTAGTAGTGATATGACCTCTCATTTTTGATACTGGTAAATTTTGTTTTCTTTCCTTTTTTTTTTCCTGATTAGTCACATCTGGGTCATATCTAAGTCTATTTCTGATGCTTGCTTTGTTTCTTCAGAGACACGCAATTTGATGGTAATTTGTTGTTGAAAGCCAAACATTATGTTTTGGATAAATGGAACTGAGGTAAACAGTGCTTTAGTGTAAAGTTTTATGTTACTCTGGCTAGGAGTTGGGCTATGGTTAACATTTGCTGTAGCTGCAGGTGCCAGTGGCTTCAACTTCCTCTAGTATCATTGCTTTTTACTCCCCTGTTGTCTTTGAATTAACTAAGAACTATTCCTTAGACTCTATGTCTTGCAGCTTTTTCACTTGTAACTCACTGTTATTACACTGGAGTCCTGTTGGTTTGGTGACAAAGTATGTGAGATTGGAAACTTCCTGCAATCATAATTAATTACCAGACTTTTAGGGGCCCTGTGACCTTCACTAGGGTTTCTTAGCTTTTCACCGCTCCCTTAGTTGATACAGAAAGGCGGGAAGGGGCTTAAGTCAGGGGAGCTCCCCTCAGGGGGGATATGGCTCTAATAAAGTCTTTTTTCTTTTAGTTTTTATTGGAGTATAGTTGATTTACAATGTTGTGTTAGTTTCTGCTGTACAGCAAAGTGAATCAGTTATACATATACATATATCTGCTCTTTTTTAGATTCTTTTCCCATATAGGTCATTACAGAATACTGAGTAGAGTTCCCTGTGCTATACAGTAGGTTCTTATTAGTTATATATTTTATATATAGAAGTATGTATATGTCAATCCCAATCTCCCAATTTATCCCTTCCCCCCTTTCCCCCGGTAAACATGTTTGTTTTTTACATCTGTGACTCTATTTCTGTTTTGTAAATAAGTTTATTTGTACCATTTTTTTAGATTCCTTGTATAATTGATAGCATATGATATTTGTCTTTCTCTGTCTGACTTACTTCACTCAGTATGACAATCTCTAGGTCCATCCATGTTGCTGCAAATGGCATTATTTTGTTCTTTTTTATGGCTGAGTAATATTCCATTGTATAAATGTACCACATCTTCTTTATCCATTCCTCTGTAGATGGACATTTAGGCTGCTTCCATGTCCTGGCTATTGTAAATAGTGCTGCAATGAACATTGGAGTAAAGTCATTTTCTTGGTAGTAGTCCTTTGCTTTGGAGAAAACATTGAGAATATTTAGCAAAGTTTATTTTGCCCTCTCTGTGCCAGAACCAAGAGGAAACTTTTATTGGTTCTTTACTTTCAGAAACTGGTGGGGCTCCCAGAGGTAAGACCATGAAAGGGTGTTGATCGCCCTGAGATTGTGACCCTCAGGAGTTTCCCTCAGAAAGTCCACTCTCAGCCTTCAGGAATTGATCACAGGTATCATTAACTGTTTCTCTCAGTTTACGGTGCCTCTCTCTTTTGCTTCAGATAAGTTAGTCTTGGCTGTGACTAATCTACCTGCTTCCGGATTTCAGGGTCTCCATTTGCCGTGACTTCACTTCTCTGACAGATCTAGAAGAGTTATTGATTTTCATTTTGTTCAGCTTTTTTTCTTCTTTTTTAAGGACCAGAATGTTAACTTTCAAGTTTTTAACATGTCAGAGCTAGAAACCAGATATTTGTTAGGTTTTAAAAATTTGGACTTTTTTTTAACCTGAATATTTTGATCCATTTCTAAGCAACACAATTGATTATATTTTGGAATTTTCAATTTACTACCTCTTTGCTTTTACACTGCCTGATTTTTTCACTTTTTTAGAATAAATAACTAGTTTTAATCATTGCAATTTTCTCCTTCACTAATTTTGCACCTATAATATGTACCATTTCCATACTTTTAGGGCATGCATCAAGTCATCAAACTGAAAAGAAATTAGTACCTTTACTCTCCTTCTGCATAAACTAATGTTTTGCAACTATATATCTCCATTTGCTGCCAGCTCAATTTAATCTATATTTTATTCCATATATCTAATTTCTGTTTTTCTAAACCCCAACAAATCACTTAGGACTTAGAAACTTCAAAAGACTTAACTACATATAGCAGGGGAAAAAAAAGATATTATAATGCCAATGTGATATAAAAATAATATTAAGCAATTTTACATTTTGACAAATACTTCATTGATGATAAAACAATTCATTTTATCTTCAGAATGGTACTTTGAGATAGGTACAAAAGTTATCTCCATTTACTATATGGGAGAAATAAATTTTGAAAGTTAATGTAATTTACTAAGTATTACACAGCTAATTAATGGTGGAGTTGCCTTAAGAATCTAGAAAATTACTGACCATTGTGTGTGACTTTTGTAACTTGTAAAGACACAATAGACAGTTTTAATGGACCCATAAAACATTTTAAATGATTACATTGAAACACAATACTTATAAAATTCTATCCAACCAATGAAGAGGTTTTTCATGCTGTATTTTCTGGCCAATGTTTAATTAAATTCAAGTTCATTATATTTATATTTCTATCATAGGACTGTAAGTTCCCAGAGCCAATCTGTCTGTCATAAGCTTTTGGTCATTCCAATATTATTAGTCTGAATTTATGATCCTAGCAATGATCATTTAATAGTAGGGACAAACAACTATAGGTAATTGCAGTGACACAAAGGAATAGATGTGTTTTAACACAGCTGCATAAATTGCAAACTATAGAAAATTCATAATTTTAAAAAGTTTCAACTCAGAGTCATTTTAAAAAACGTTAAATATCTAATCTAGAAAATAATCGGGGAATAATGTTAATGACTGAAATGTTGTGACTTCTATGTCATATCCCTGAAATATTTTTAACCACGATTTTCTTCTGTAGATGGGTGCATGAACTCTGTCATTGAAAATATTGAATGAAACTGACAAGTATACAGGAGGGAACATATTATAAAAATACAACAAAACTACTTTCCTGAGTATGTATGATGTTGTTGGTTCTATTTATATAAAGTACCATTTGACTTACTCTCTTTATGATATTTATGTCTCCTTATGGCCAGACTTTTATAAAGCGATTTTATGAAAGCTGTGAAGAGGTCTTTAACTTTTTCTTTTCAATCATAAACTTTTAAAAGGTGGCAGCACATACAGTGTTGAGTTTTATAAAAGAATCCACATTGGGCTTCCCTGGTGGCGCAGTGGTTGAGAGTCCACCTGCTGATGCAGGGGACTCTGGTTCATGCCCCGGTCCGGGAAGATCCCACGTGCCGCGGAGCAGCTGAGCCCGTGAGCCATGGCCGCTGAGCCTGCGCGTCCGGAGCCTGTGCTCCGCAACGGGAGAGTCCTCAACAGTGAGAGGCCTGCATACCGCAAAAAAAAATCAAAAAAACAAAACAAAAAACAAACAAACAAAAAAAACAAAACAAAAAAACCCAAAAACCTAACTGAAAAGGACTTTAACAACAAAATGAAACAAAACTAAAACAATCTGGGAAAACATATATTGAAGGCTTACTTCTAATCCATTCTCAGTCAAGAGCATACATCACACTTCTTAGGGAAAAAGGAGGATCCAAGTTTTACTATACAATTTTTCTGACTATTCTCACCCTAAAAGGAAAGACAACGGTTATTTCATCCTACAAACAAATTAGGGTTATATAAAGAAATTCAAAATACCAAAAATCTATGTTTGAATATCATCGTTTAAGAGAAGATATTCTGTTGGTTTCAAAATGACAGCTTCATTTTCTTTCACTCAAATAAATGTGAGTCCATGTATAGCTCTGTCTTTAGGCATCTTGAAGCTAAACATTTACGCAAAGTTTTTCTTAAGTTATGAAGAGAGACAATTAAAATCTTTGGAGAATTTAATAAAATATTTTGGAAGGATGCAGCTACCAAGATGTTTTTCTAAGCTATAATTTCTGATGCAGCAGTTATGAAGGTCTCTTTTTATAAATCTGAGAGGGTGTTTGTTTTCTTGCTTTTGTTTTTTTAAATAATAAGTGATTAATTATTTAAAGTCATTTGGTATTTAAGAAAAATGCTACCCTGCAGGCAAAAATGACAACAGGACTTATATCTGAAAGACCAAGAAAACATAGCCAAATTCTTCCTTCCCAAACAATAACAACAGTAAAATCCCAAGGGTCACCCTAATGGTCCAGCTTTACAATAACTATTTGTGATGCATTTCCTCTATTGAAATGAATATTTCCATCTATTTATTACAGATACTAAATGTTTTAGAATCTGGGGTCTTTATTCTAGGATTAAGCTATATGATCATAATTTTTAAAAATATATATTTAAAAAGAAATATATATATATTATATATATATATATATATTATATATATATATATATAAATATATATTAAAAGAATATATATTTAAAATATATATTTAAAAAGAAATTGACATGCAGTTATTTAAAATTTAAAAACAATAAAACTACAGTATCAGATAGAACATCCCCCAAAATATTTTAAATATTCTCATTTTAACATAAGTTCAGTTTATATTATTTTATATAATGATTTAAAAATATTTTTAGTAGTAGCACAATTCACTAGAGAAATTAGGTAATGCAACATAATCATCTCAGTGGAAAGTGTAATTATTTGTATATAAGTTTCAAAATATTTCTTTCCTGGTTGCACTATGTTCCAGTTTTAGTCACAGTTCATTGAAACTTTAGTGAATGCTGCATTTGTTACAAACGAAACAAACCCAACAAATTTTGGATAATTAAAAAGGGTCAAAGTTTTATTACAAACATGTTGCCAAAAAGATAACTCTAGAAGCCAATTATAAGATTCTTTTTTCATAAGGATGTTTACAAAAGAGAAACTTTAGATAATGACTGTTAGATTAAAAACAAGGGGAAAATATGTTTGAATAAAATAATAATACATATGGTTGACAGTTACTTGGGTTTGTTTGGCACTAGATTCCCAGTAGTCTTCATACCATTAAATTTATCGTAAAATTGCTTAGACATTTTATCAGGAATGCAAAATTCTCCCCCAAAGGAAGTTATGAATACTATGAAACATACTATTTCTCAGATCTGATTTGGAAAAATTTTTGTTTATTTGTTTCTAACCTGTAAAGAGAGATTTATAAAATGGCAGGAATCATTAAAGAACCACAGACATCTAAAAGATACATGCAACCCTATGTTCGTAGCAGCCCTATCCACAATAGCCAAGACATGGAAACAATCTAAATGCCCATAGGCAGATGAATGGATAAAGAAGATGTGGTACATATATACAATGGAATACTACTCAGCCATAAAAAGAATGAAATAATGCCATTTGCAGCAACATAGATGCAACTGGAGATTATCATACTAAGTGAAGTAAGTCAGAAAGAGGAAAACAAATACCATACGATTTCACTTATATGTGGAATCTAAAATATGACACAAATGAAACTATCTATGAAACAGAAACAGAATCACAGAGATAGAGAACAGACTGTTGGTTGCCAAGGGAGAGGAGAGTGGGGGAGGAATAGAGTGGGAGGTTGGGGTTAGCAGATATAAGCTTTTATATACAGAATGCATAAACAACAAGGTGCTACTGTATAGCACAGAGAACAATATTCAATATCCTATGATAACCATAATGGAAAAGAACATTAAAAAAAAGAATGTGTATATATATATATATATATATATATATGTATAACTGAATCACTTAGCAGTACAGCAGCAATTAACACAACACTGTAAATCAACTATCCTTCAGAAAAAATTTTTAAAAAGAATTATAGACATCTAAACTCAGATTAAAATTCCTTCTATGCAAACACAGCCCTACTCCTGCATGAGGGACCCTGGAATAGAATGAATTCTGGTATTACTCCAGTTGCTGCAAATACAAAATCTTCTACAGTAGGAAAAGCATACTTATTTTACAACTCTGTTCAAATGTCTCTGATAAACCATGGATAAGAAATTTTCTTTGCATTTTTAATAAAGAATTATACCTCTAGGTATATTGTAATCAAATTGTACAAGCAGCTTTTGATTATTTACGCCCATCTTTAAAAATTCCAATTTCAAGTTTAAAAGAATAAGTCTCACACTTGAAAGGGCTACAATAAATGTTTCTATTTATGTATTTTTTGTGTGCCAAAATATTAATATTTTTATTTAGATATATTTTGTTAGCCTTCCGATCCAGAGTTATAGTATCCCACTTATTACATTTTGAGGTCAGTTTCCTTTTCTAACATGGCACAAGAAAATTGGAAAAGGGGAACGATATTTTCCATTCCATTATGATGATTACTGAGATTTCATCATTGACATGTGAATGATATGTTGAAAGACAAGTGGGTTCAACCTCGTCAATGCTGGATATTTTTTTCCTCGGCCATGACAGATAGTTCAGTCTATCAAGACATTCAAACTCTCAAACTGGTTGCAAACTTCTACTGTTGATTTTCCATCAAACCCTCCCTTATCTTCCACTAACTTCAATATTTCTCTCTTGAATTATTCTAGCTCTATCTCCTTCAAACCCTTGAACCTCT
>NW_006780882.1:1300630-1303366 GCF_000442215.2 Lipotes vexillifer | reverse complement strand
TCTTTCCCTTGATTAGCCTAAACACGCATGGTTCTTCTTCAGGATATCACTGAAACACAAACACCTCATATTCCCCATTCCAACTCTGCCCTGGGTGATGGTCCATATCTCACAACTCAGAGGCTCCACTAGAATTTTGAGATGGGAAATGAATAATGCATCTCTCACTCTTTAAAATTTACCAGAGCAAAAACAAAACAGATTAATATTTTAAAGATTCACCTCAACAAAAATTTTGTTCAGCACGTATATGCTTTCACTCTAGTTTTGAAACACTGGTGACAATCTAGTTTCTAGTAAATCACAGATGAGAATATGGATTTCTGTACATATTCAAATAGAAGCTTGTCATACTAACATAAAAGAGTGATCACATTCCTTTGAAATTTCTCTGTCTATATACACTGTACACATATACATATACTTGTAAGTTGGGCACAAAAAGAATAAGAGTAGCTGCAATCATATATTTGTTTTATTATTTTCACCCTCAACACTGACCTAATGTGTTTTTAATTTTTTTCCTTATGTACACAGAATTCTAATCTGAAGATGATCTTCTGAATGATAGAATTTTGATTATGGTATAAAATAATAGTGTTATTAAAGATGACAGTGTTGGGCTTCCCTGGTGGCACAGTGGTTAAGAATCTGCCTGCTAATGCAGGGGACACGGGTTCGAGCCCTGGTCTGGGAGGATCCCACGTGCTGCGGAGCAACTAGGCCCGTGAGTCACAACTACTGAGCCTGCATGTCTGGAGACTGTGCTCCGCAACAAGAGAGGCCGCCATAGTGAGAGGCCCACGCACCGCGATGAAGAGTGGCCCCTGTTTGCCACAACTAGAGAAAGCCCTCGCACAGAAACGAAGACCCAACACAGCAAAAATAAAATAAATTAATTAATAAACTCCTACCCCCAACATCTTCTTTAATAAAAAAAAAAGTTGACAGTGTTTTATGACTTCCCTTAACTCATCATTTTCTGAGCATCCTTAATCAAAAACAAAAACTGGTATATTTATGCCACTGAATTACATAATGCAGGTCATTTCTAATGTTATTTAATAGTGACATTTCTAAAACAAAACAAAGCAAAACCACTTAATTTTATTTTCCAATTTGTACCATTTGAAGTTCTATTTTAAGCTATTAGAATAAATCATATCTAGAATACATACAACTCTATTTTTATTAGTTCAACGATCTTTCTGACAATCTTTACAACATTGTAGACTCCACACCTGTATTTCCATGGTGATCCTGGAAAATAAAGATTTCCCACAGACCTCAAAACATTAATGTTTTTCCCTCCCAAACCTTTTCCTCTTCCAGTGTTTCTTTTCGTAAATCATATCTACCCTACTCAGTAGAGTTATAAACCTACCTTGCCTGTATTAGTAAACCAATTTCCTTTGTAAACCATTCAATTTAATTGGATCCCCACCCTGTAGCCAGAGAGATCTTTCTAAAATAAAAACCTGATATTATTAATTCTCTGGTTATCTCTTTATACTTTGCAAAGTCTAGCCCAAGGCTTGTAAGAATAACTTGTAATAATTATGGTAGAGTCTATGATACTGCATTAAATAGACCCCCAAAACAAAAAAAACAAAGAGTAGTTGAAAAGATAGAAGTATATATCACTTGGTTCTGGTCTAATCCTTTTTAAGGGAACTTGGTCCCTTTCATTATTCTGTCCAAATATTTCTCAAAGTTTTCCCTTAGCTGTATGATTCAAGCAAGTTTCAGAGAGATATTCCTATTCCAGACTGTGAAAAGTGAAGAAAAGGAATTCTAGGGCCAACAAGTTTGGGTTTAAGGAAATCGTCTGAAATTGTCCATCTCTCCTATCACATTCCATTGACCCAAACTTAGTCTGCAACTGATAGTAAATGAAATGAAAACAATGAAATAGAGTGTGTAAATGGAAAGTCTAGCTAACAGTTGGGAAATTCTCTATAAGGAAGAAGCAGAGAATAGATATTCAAGGATTGTTAACAGTCTTTACCACACTATCAAATTCAGCTCATTCCTGTTTCTCTCATATTCTGTGTTTCAGCCACTGTGATTCATATTAATTTGCCCTAATTATCTTCACCTTTTTGAACCTCATGTTGGTCCTCAGAACAATCCTGTTTCCAACTATCAGTTTCTGTTACTTGTAACCAGGGAACACTTTCTAAACCATAGTGTTTCAGAAGGAAAAGCTATGGTCTTTTTTGATTTATGATTTGCTTATATTTGTTTATTTCTTTATTCAAAAGCCTTTTAAATATTTTCCCGTTCAATAATTGAAGTATTTTTAGTTACTGATAATTTTACAAATTATTATCAGAATGAATACATGTGAATGACTTTTATTTTTTCTCAAAGCTAATGAGAATTTTGGTCTATGTTATTCAGTCTCCTATAAGGGCTGGAACATTTTATTTATATCCCTAGAAACCTCTGTTCCAGTTATTCTGGTATTTTTTTCTGGAATGAGCAATTCTAAGATTGGATCTCCATTTCCTGTCTTTCATAAGTATGTCAGCACTTATCCTATTATCTCTATCCTTTCCATTTGATATTGTCAGAATCTTCCTTTCAATTTTATCTTTCATTATCCAGTTTATGAAGTTTGTAGTAAGATTTAAATATTTTTTCTCAAAAATATGCCTTCTTATTTCTCTAATAAAATATTTCCAAAGTTCTGCTCCTATTTTGATAATTCAAAGTCACATTCTTTTCTTTTGT
>NW_006780882.1:1264657-1300620 GCF_000442215.2 Lipotes vexillifer | reverse complement strand
AGGATTTTGTTCTATAGGCCTCAAATCACAATTTCCCCCTTTCTACTTGTATTCAATTGAGGCTTTTTTCTGTGCCATCCCAGTCTTTGCCAATAGATAGGAATCTCTTTCTAGTAAACTGCTGCTCAAATTACCTTCTTAAATATACATGGGATTAGCAGAATGAAGTCCATAAATTGTAGCTCAATACTCAGTGTCCAGCAAACATGGACAATTATAGCTTTCCTTTGTATCTGTCTCATCCCTTACAATCCAGTTGCTGGCAACAAAAAGTGGATTATCTAAAACATTAAAATCCTTAATCTTTACTTCTACACAATTCCTTTTTGTTCTCTAGACTTTAACACAATCATTTTTGAGAGGAATATTCTTTCCTGTGTTCAGCATGCCAAGGCTGGTAACTGCTCTCCACTATCTTCCAAGCTACTCCTCCAGACTCAGGTATGCACATACATTCATACACATACACACACACATGAGTACAAACACACCCTCTCTCTCATACACAAACACATGCTCTTACACATGAACTTTACCTGAGTGTCACGATTTCTCCTAGGACATTTGAGAAAACATTCACAAATGACAACAAGTATTACTGAATGCAAAACATGTGCTAGGTACCGTTCAAGGTGATTTGAGTACAGCAAAGAAGATAATAGTCAAAGATCTTTAATGAATCTCACATTCTAGAGGTCAGATAGAAACAATAAACAAAGCAAAGTATAAAGTATGTGAGAAGATAATACACTTTACAGAAACTATAGACTAAGGCATAAGAATTCTGAGGGCTTGTAAATTTGAAGAGGCTCATCTGTATATCTTGAGAAAGATGGCGCACAAACTGGAAGGATTAGAGAGGTATACATGCAGATATGGGGTAGGGAACTCTCCAGATGGAGGGGAAGACCAGTGCAAAGATGCTCTGTACATGAGAAATAGCAAGTAGGTCAGTAAGGCTGAAGTGAACAGAGGCAGAGAATAGAAGAGAATAGAAGAGATGATGTCAGAAAGAGAATGGGAGGTTATATTTACTAGACCCTTCTAGGTCCCATAAAGACTTTGACTTGATTTTGGGTTCAGCTCTTTGTGCACTGGAGAGACATGATCTGACTTATGAATTGGAGTTAACAGTTAGGTGCCCTCAAAATGAAGAGAAGTATTTACTTGACTTTTTTTTTTTTTTTGCGGTACGCGGGCCTCTCACTGTTGTGGCCTCTCCCGCTGCGGAGCACAGGCTCGGGATGTGCAGGCTCAGTGGCCATGGCTCACAGGCCCAGCCGCTGCGCGGCATGTGGGATCTTCCCGGACCGGGGCACAAACCCGCGTTCCCTGCATCGGCAGGCCGACTCTCAACCACTGCGCCACCAGGGAAGCCCTTACTTGACTTTTATAAAGAAAAAGGGAATTTGATATACGTTTAAGGAATTTAAAGGAAATAGTAAAGATGAGACTAATAAGAACAAAACTATTTCTTGCACCATATATTTTGTAGCTTATTTCAAATTCTGAATTGAGTGCACTTTTTCATAGTTCACATAAGCCAAAAAGTTTTTTAAAAATTAGGCTTGTTTTAAAATGACTACTATTATAGGAAATTTTTCTTAGATTTATGAATTCCAAAATACAAAATATGACAGTATATAGCTTCCTTACTTTGAGGCTTGTACTAGTGTAGTATTTAAATATATTGCAACTAAAAATATCTTGATTTCTCTTGTCTCAAAATAATCTTTTTATTCATAAACAGCATGTTATATTAAAAAAAAAAGCAAGCAGCTTTTTAAAATAAAATCCCTGTAAAGGTGATGGAGACATTGAAATTATAATTTTTTGGAAAATACTAGGAAATCAAGAAACATTATTATGCCAAATAGAATGAGAAAGCTCAAGTTCATGCCCACAGATTTTAGTGCACCTATAATGACATGACAATGAATTAAGAGAGTTGAAAAAAATATTTTAGTCAAATTTGAATGTTATTTACAGAGGTAAATTGTTTACTTATATATTTTTAGCTAAAAATATATTCTATACCTGAACTAGAGTTGGCAATACTTGAAAAATAGAGAAGAGAGAAAAAAAATTGTAAAGCATATAAAAATATTACAGGTAATCACTGCTTTCAAAGAAGGAATGTTTTGTTAATATCAGACATCATTCTTTTTCCTTTTTCTAAGACTAGTATTTCAAGACTCTCAGTAATCTTTCAAAAGCCACTTAACAATCTGTCAAATAACAATGGTAGTATACATTTTATTTGACAGACCAAAATTTATTGGTAGGTTTTTAAAAATCCCAATTATTTACCTTTATATTCCACACACAAGTGTATTTGGATAAATATGATCTAGAAATACAGTTATTCAAAAAGTTTAAATAATTATACTGTTTATGTGTCTAGAGTTTTGGCATAAACTATGATTCAAAATATGTAAATATTTTAACAATAAAAATTTCATACAGGATCTACCTCACTTATGCATTTTTCCTTATTACATTCTTTGAGGAAGTATCAGCTCTCTTTTTTATATTTCATCTACTTTGATTCTCCACACATTGTAGCTCTTTAACATAAATGCATACATTACAGTTGGTAAACTGTTTAAATTATTGCTTTCCCCATCATAACATTAACTGGTTTTTGCAAAAACTTGATTTAATTGTCTAATCAATAACATATTATTTTAAGTGTTCTCAGTGATATTAGTTGATGGTTTTAAAATTTCCAGTTTCCTCATTTACTTAATAATTTTATGAACATAAATACTTACACAATAATTCTTAGTTAAAAATATAATTAGAAAAAGATTATTTCAAAGTACATGAGCCAAAAGCATATAGTCATCATCTGAATAAGCAGTCTGTTGAAAGTGGGCTGGGGTAGGAAATAGGTGAGGGAGATTGAAGTACAAACTTTCAGTTACCCATAGTTATGAAATATACAGTGTGGGAAATATAGTCAAGAATAATGTAATATCTTTGTATGGTGACAGATGACAACTAGACTTATCATGGGAATAAGAATTTAATCAAGGTAATTCCTTCCCCCATCAGCGTGTGTGCCTGGGAGCTTCATTAAAGGCTCTTCCCAGCTTACATTGTTGTTTTCCAGCTGATATTGTATGCCTCCCATTCTTTGCCTTTCCAAATGGGAGCCATAATTGTGTGTACCCAGTGCCTGCTCCATCACTACATTCTAGGTGTTTGTCCTGAAAAGGGAAGATAATTTGCAGTTTAAATTTGTAGTTCTGCAGACTAAAGGAAGTCACATCTGGATCTGACGGCACCTAGAGACAGGGACTCTGAGCAATAATCACTGACCAGATGGGACTTTATGTTGTCTTTCTCAGGAAGGAGTGAGAGTGTTCCATGTGTGAAAGTAGAATAAAATAATCTGGTAACTAAAATTCTCTGTCAAAGATAATAAGATATATTCAAATTACTATCTTCTTGGACACACAACAATCTGACCTTCCAAATCTTTCTTGCAGTTAGGTCAGAGACCATATGATTAAATTCTGACTAGTGGAATATAGGCATATGTAATGTAAAACACTTCTACATTTGGCCCATTGTACAACATTACCCTTCCTTTTTGCCCTTAAGCAGGGACTTTGGATTCTGTGTGTTCCAGATCTACATCTGCACGATGGAATGGCCTGATTCCCAAGTCACCAATGAGGAAGGGCCAGCCTGCACCAGACTGTGATATGAGTAGGAAATAAAACTTTACTGGGCTAATTCACTGCTACTTTGAAGTTTATTTGTTATAATAATATAGCCTACTCTATCCTCTCTAATAAAATTATATAAAATATTGATAAAAATAGTAAACAAACAAAAGGACAGCAAATCCTAATGAGAAGACGGTAATAAAAGAAAAATGCTCAAAAAGCTCCATGTAATTGTCTTCTGCTGTCATTAGAACCAAAACCAGTTTTGTTTTTTTTTTTTTTTTTTCTATCTGTGTTTGTTTTGATGAGTGAGAAGAGAAGAGCAGTTTCTGGTTACATGTTAGCAATGGGAGGATATAAATATCAAATAGCCTCTAGCCTTGGCAGAGGCTCAGGAGTGCATCCTGAATTGAAGGATTATTCAGTGCCCTTTTATACGAAAGAATAAATCCTTGCAAAGTACTTTCAATTCAATAACTGAAAAAATGTAGAGAGCAAATCCAACAATTGATATTACCAACAGCCCAGCTGAGCCCTACTTTCTAATGTCACCAGAAAACAGAAAAAGAGATACCAGTAATTCTCCTGCAAAATGAAGGATGAATGGGAAGAGACACAATGGACCATCATGAGTGGGATGTGAGATGAGAAAGACACGAAGGAAATGCAGAACACGTGGCCAAAGATGATCCAATAGGAAGGATATATCAAAGTAGCAAACCAAGATAAAATAAAAAGAAAAAAAAAAAGAAAAACAGAGTAAAATAAGACAATAGCAATAATACTGAATATACATCTTAAAGAAATAATTTTAATGAGATAATTCATTTAGATAGAAAAATTCTTATATTTAGATATCCCATATGTACATGCAGAAGAAAGTAAATGAATGAAGAAAAAGGCCAGAAAAATGTACGTATAAGAAAGGAGAGATTATTAATTTCATATCACATTAATTTAAGGAGGAAACATTTGTCCATAAAAACTTAAACTTTCAAATGTTATATAATAGAGTCTATAATGCAGATATAACTGACAAGAACGGTTACATACTAAATAACTTTAATAACAGCAAAATACATAAAGCAAATTAAAATGTGTAAGTAAAAGGCAAAAGACAAGACTCAATAAATTATCTGTATCTATATCAGAACACTAAAATAAAATAATAGGAGAAAAAAATGAACTAAATAATATATGTAATGTCTCTAAGCAAATATAAACATTTTAAATTGTGCCATAATTATTTTTTCTACTGGTATATAGAATTTTAAATATTGTGGAATTAAGCTAAAAAATTTAAAAAAAAGACTTATAGCCCTAAAAGCATATATAAAAATATACAATAATATAGGTATATAATGTTACATATTCACATATATAATATATATTACACACACACACATATACAGTCATGTGTGTGTGTATACTCCATAAGACATGATTAGTGGAAATTTTACCAATATTCTGCTGTCATGTCACATATATTTCATGCATCTGATGGAGTCACATGCCACTCTAACAATAATTTTTAGCATTTTATTTGTTCACACATAATTTTGCCTCTGAAATTCTTTCAGTGACTAATTTCCTCATGAAATACATCCTTTACACTTTCCTTTAATGAACTACTGTTACTACTAAATTCTCTGCTTTATTTTACTTGGAAATATTTTATAATATTTTACAATATTAAATATTAAATCGTAAGTTTTTTTCCTAGGTATGCAGTTTCTCACAATTATTTTAAAATATCATTTTATTACTTTCTGGTTTCCATTTTTTTCTTTTAAAAAAATAATCGATTACTCTCATGATTCCTCCTTTTTAGATGCTCATTCTCTTCTTTATGGCTGATGTTAAAAGATATTAATTTAATGATATTAAATTTATAGTGTATTTCATTTACTTTATGAGTTATAGCTTTGTTTTCCACTTGGAATACATCAGGAGTCCTTAACGTACGGATTCATGTCTTTGTTCAACTTTGGAAATTTATCACAATTTTTCAAATTTTGCTTCTCCTCCATTATATCTGTGGTCTCCATCTAGTTAGGTAGATCAGGTCTTTCTATCATTTATAGCTCTTAAATCTCTTACATATTTTCTGTGTCTCTCTGCTGATCTTTAGCTAAATCAAGAGCTTGAGTTTTAGATTTCCTACTCAATGCTGATGGAAATGTTTACATAGGCTTTTGAAACAATGTCTAAGAGCTGTCCCTTGCAAAAGAAAAGAAATCTCTCTTCTGCTCATGGCTGAACGCTGCTATAGGGTCTTTATATCTCTGGCAATTTTGGTTTTACCCATGTTGAACCTCAAAGAAATTGTTCAATCAGGAGTTTCAGAGGTTTACATTAGGACACAGTAAGCACATACAGAAAAAGCCAGTGCAAAGGAAAAATGCAGAGACAGTTCTGTATACATAACTGAAAATATAGTTACTCTAAATAAATGAAGTTTCAGAATTAGTAAGAATAAAATTGTACTATATAGTTTCTACAGGGAACAATTCAAAAATGAAATCATTCTGGGTTGTAGAAGGTAAAAGGGTAAAGTAAAATTAGAACAGGCAATTTCAATCCAAGTGAAATCATGTCATGAATTACTAAGAACACAATAAGTAATTTGACAATTCCAGAGTTACTTTAATAACGATTTCAAATAATGATATAATTGTCTTGAATCTTATGTGCCAAATAAAAAAGCATCTGATTTTATAGAGAAGAATTCTTGACAATTGTGAAAACAAATTTTTATATACGAGATAAATATTGACTCATTTGCCTTGATAAATTAAGCAGACAAAGATAAGTATGGATATAAAATAGGATTGCCAAACTGGCAGTACACATTATACTTGAGATCAATCCATGAAGACAAACATATACATTTGGTGCATTTCTTTCATTATTTTATATTAGTTTTTTAATCACCACATTTTACATATTATATTTTCATTGATGAATACATAGGCTAATGTATAAAATAACTAATATGCTTTTCATTTTTCCAAAACAATTTATTGCATAATTCATGATTCCCTCATACTTATAATGTGACCACTATTATACGAAAGTTCATGCATTTGATTATTTTATCCTCTGATTATAATACTGCTGCACAGATTCGTTTTCTACTTTTAATTTTTCTTGTATTCTTGCAACAAACCTTATTTAGTGATGATGCATTATTCTTTTAATGCACAGTTTAATTATTTTTACACTTCTTAAAAAAGGATTTTGAAACTATTTATATTCAAAAGAAAAATTAAAGACCCTAAATTTGTCTTCTGATTTCTCTCTCTCCCTGTCATTTAAATTTTCCTCCATGGATATACAGTGGTTTTCAATAGGCTTTGTTGCTTTTCTTTTTTCCTTTTTGTCTTATACTCTCCAACACCATCCAAGTGTGAGGATTCTTTAACCTCTAAATTCTTTATTTCATTCTCCTGTGGTGCTAAACTTTTTGTCTAATATAATGCTCAGATTATGTGTTCTCTATAGTGACTGTCCTGAAAGTTGATGCGGGCTCAAGGTGGGGATATTTGAATGGTCTGAGCTTCCTGGATTCTCCTATATCCATAGCTCTCATACCACTTTCAGTTTCCCAATGGCCTTTTCTGATCCTGATGCATGCCTTCTCTAAACTTCAGACAGCAATGGATCAGGCATCCATGTTTTGCATCAGGCATGTCTAGGGCTTGGCAATTAGGCATGTCAAGGACTGTCTTTGGTTTAGTTCCCTTATTCATTATTATATCAGTGTTTTTTGCAAGTGTCAGTATTTTAACTTTAGACAGAAAGATAAAATCTTCAAAATATTAGCAAAAATTGGAATAACAACAAATATACTTAAATCTTCAATGAAAGGAGAAATCAGTCATGATCAGTAGCCACAAACTATGAAGAAATGTAGTAAAAATTGTGTTGAAGCAAAGCATGAACCCATGTTCCTACAAATTTATTTCAGGGCAGAGTTCCTGGAAATAGAATATGTTTCATGAGGGGTAGTCAAGAAATCTTCCTTGATATGGCCAGATGTGTCTCTACTGAAGGATTCTGTAAAGAGTGGCAGAACCAGATAAAAAAAAAACAGGCAAAAAAATTTTTTTCTTTTGGCAAAATAGAAGACAGGATACAGAGATTATGGCCTACACTCCTGCCACTAGCCGGTTTAATTAGCTGAACAAATGTTACTGTGCAATAAATTCATAAAAACATTCTAAAATATACATCTGCTGCAGGAAAGAAGGTTTATTTACTCAGAACAATACCTAGAGTATATAGGCTGGTTTAGATATAGAGGTGGTGTGTTGGTGAGGAAATTTTCATCCATGACCTAATCCCAGAGTGATCACTGGAAAATGGTCAACATAGAACTTAAGTAAATTAATTGCATGAAAATAGTAAGTAAGAAAAATGGATAACATATGTGAAAAAGTTCAAATAAAGATAATTATACCATGAACTATATGAAAATTTACACACAGTCTGCAAGCAGTCAAAGAAATAAAATAACATTTGAGCTTATTAACCGTGGGATAAAAGATGATCTTAAAAACTGGCATTCAAATTTTGAAGTGGCAAATGGAGGAAAGAAATAGAAGAGAAATTACAGGAACAAAAGCTCCAATTAAAAGCAGCACGTCATGGGGAAGGAGAAAAATTATGAGTAAAATAAAATTTTAGAAAGATGAACTTGATTAAGACATATTAAAGAAAAAGTCACTAAAAAGACAGAATATGAATCTCAGACATACAGGATATGAGACTTGGAGGAAGAGATTAAAATAAATGTCTGGAATACCAATAGTGTAGAGCTGGTTCTTAACTGTCTTTATTAGACCCAAGGAATGTGTGGAATATTCTATTAATGGCTGTCCTTATAATGTAAGATTTTTTAAACGATTTTCCCAAGGCATTAGGAAATATCATACATGATATCCTGTAAAATGGAGTTTTTAATACATTTGATTCAAATACTAAGTTCACTCTATCTCTCCTCTTCTGCAGGCTAAACATACTTGTTCCTTCAATTAGTTTTAATGAGACATGAATTTCAGGCTCCTTCTTCAGAACAGGTAACAGATGTTTTATGAATTTGCTCTAGATATTATTGTTACAATTGGGTGAACAAAACAGAACATAAATATTTCAGGGGTAGTTTTATAAGGCCACAGAATAGACAGGTTTATCATCTCTTTAACTCTTAATATTATACAACTATCAATGTCATATCTCATACCTAAGTCATGGAAAATTTAAATCTTCCACCTCTTTTGATAACTGTGGCTGCTAAGGTATGTCTTATGAATCCTAAGCTTTTGAATTTTTTAAAAAATTAAGCAGAAAACCCTGTTTGTACTTGTTTGATTTGCCCCCCAAAATGACTACAAACTATTTTTGAGGTTTTGCTATTTTAAAGTCTCCATTTATACTGTGCTTTAACATGCTTTATCATTTTTGGTTTTAGTGACTCTTCAATATTCATTTGGTTATTTGGTTAATGAGGGAATGAATGAAAAACTTTAGACTGAGTGCTCTTTACAACTCATTAGAATTAATATTCCAAATAAAAACAAAATATAAAAGTAACATTCATAAAATTATCTTATTTTTTCATATTATGAGTCATATGCTGTTTTAAAGTTGTCTTATTTAAAGATAACTTTGTTCTCCCTCATTGTATTCTAGATCATTTCCAGAATGTTTTAATCTAAACTTATCATTAAACTTTAAAAAGAAAACAATTATAAAATTATTTATCCCAACACTGTTCCTTCTGCTCTCATGGCCAGTGTCAAGGTAATAAAAACACCATTCATATTCATTGTTATTTACTGATACTCTGGCTCCATTTTTATCTCACTCCTATAAATTCACAGCTTTTTTCTTCTTTCTCTTCCTTCCCTACATATATTCTGAATATATATTCTGCATAAAAAAAAATATATATATATTTTTTTTGTCAAGTACTAGGTATATAAATATAAAATTAAAACAGTTTTATTATACTAATTTATTTTTATTTATTGAGCTATGCCTAGGTGCTAGAAGAGGGACATATTGATAAATAGGACATAATTTCTGTTACATGAACTCACAGTATAGTGGGAAAGAGAAAGTAATAATAAACTTGCACTATAAACTATGTTATTATTAAAATGTCCACTGTGCCCTATAATAGCCTAGAGACTAAAAAGTCAATGAAGAATTTTCAGACGTGGCATTCTTTGTCCTGCTAGTGAAGATGAATAAGTCTTTTTCAAATAGGTAATAAAAAAAATAAGTGAAGTATCATATACAAAGTCATAGCAAAATAAATAAGATTAAGGTAGAAATAGTTAAAATTTCAGTATAGCTGGAGGTTAAAGTGTTTGTTGGCAATTTGTTTGATGCTTCCAATGTCATATATAATGGATGGTAAAACCATCTATACGATAAAGTTTGTTTCTTTATTCCAATATACATTTTTAGAATCATGATTTACGGTGAACTAGAATAACACCTTTTCAGAAAGAAGCTGTTTAGAAGGAGCATTACAGAAAAGAGTTCTGTTCTTTGATGACTTGATTTATGTATACATTGTGAAATAACAACCAAACCAAGGTAATTAATATATCCATCACTTCACACAGGTACCTTTTTCTTTTTGGTTTCTTTTTCTTTTTTGGTGGTGAGAACACTTAAAATCTAACCTCATGGCAGATTTCAAGTACACAATACAGCATTGTCAATCATTATATTGTTGTACATTAGATCTCTGGAATTCATTCATCTTACATAGGTGAAACTTTCTACTCCTTTTCTTGATCAACATTCTATTCCCACCTCCACCCAGCCCCTGGCTACTACAACCCTACTCTTTGTTTCTATGAGTTTGGCTATTCTAGATTTCACGTAAAAGTGAGACGTATCAATAGTATTTGTCTTCCTGCATCTGGTTTCTTTCATTTAGCATAATATCCTCCTGTTTCATCTACTTTGTTGTAAATGGCAGGAAACAATGTAACTGTCAACAGAAGAATGGATGAAGAAATGCAGTATATATACACAATAAAATAACATTCTCAGCATTTTGAATCTATACTAGTGGTTGCAAGGTGATTCCAACAGTTCTAAGCAGTATGGGTTCACACAAAAAATATTCAATAGCAGGATAAAGAAATCTTTAACTATTTTGTTAATAAATAAAATACTGTCTAGAATAATTCAGATAGAATTTTATTTTTGATTATATTATATTTCTAGGTTGGGATCCATAGGAGAAAAAAAAAACCCAAAAATCAGGAAGCAAAGGAAGATGAAATTAATTTTAATGTTGATAAAGGTGATAGAGTATGACAATATTGAGCTTCCTATGACCACACCCCAAAATTGAACAAAAATCACTCATTGTTATCACTTACAAACCCCACAGCAGGTTACCCTCCCTGAGGAAGAGACTGTAATAGCTTTTAAAAGTAGTAGCAGAAAGAACCTCTCTAGCAATCAATCAGGTTTTGCAAAAGAGAGAAGGAGGAACTCCTACATTCTCAGTTTATCCTTACAAACTAATCTGTTAGAGCAGTGATGCCATTCTGGTACAAGGTCCACCTGTATTTATTTAGTGGAGCCCCCTTCACATGAAAATATGAAGCCAAGAGAAAGGAAGATTTCCTACAACAATGTTTAAAGAATGAATTGTATTTATGTGTGTCTTTCAAACATTTAGGTAGTGCTGACAGATTTTTTTTCATTAAAATCATATATATATATATATATATATATATATATATATATATATCGAATTCATTGCCCTAAATAAAGCATTATATTATAGATAGTACAGAAATTTTTGATGTAAACAAATGTAAGTCACTACTCATATAATTCCATCTTGCTCAAAATATATTCTACTCCATGGGATATATTTATATAACATAAACACTCAATGAGTACATTCTTTGTAATACCTATGTATTGTGTACTTATACACACACATAAAATGAATAGAATTTCTGATAAGTGTGTAAGTTTGACGAGTTTTCAACAGACTGACAACTTCCTTTTTCTTTGTGAAGTAGGATATAAAGTCATCTACTAAAAACAGACAAAAAGAATGGACCAGGGCTTCCCTGGTGGCCCAGTGGTTGAGAGTCCGCCTGCCGATGCAGCGGACATGGGTTCGTGCCTTGGTTCGGGAAGATCCCACATGCCGCGGAGCGGCTAGGCCCGTTAGCCACGGCCGCTGAGCCTGCGCGTCTGGAGCCTGTGCTTTGCAACAAGAGAGGCTGCAAGGGCTTCCCTGGTGGTGCAGTGGTTGAGAGTCCGCCTGCCAATGTAGGGGGCATGGGTTCATGCCATGGTTAGGGAAGGTCCCACATGCTGCGGAGCCCCAAAAAAAAAAAAAAAAAAAAAAAAAAAAAAAAAAGACAGGCCACGATAGTGAGAGGCCCGCACACCGCGATGAAGAGTGGCCCCTGTTTGCCACAACTAGAGATTGCCCTCACACAGAAACGAAGACCCAACACAGCAAAAAATAAATAAATAAATTAATTAATTCCTACCCCCAACATCTTCTTAAAAAAAAAAATTATATCTATGGATAAAAACAGATTGGTGCCTACTGGATTTTTTAAAGGAAGAATAATCTTGTGAAAAATTTTTAAAATCAAATTTTAATTTGTGGGTCTGTGTTTGTATCTTCTTTTTGATTAAATTTTATATTTTCTCTGCAAAGTACTATATTTTTCACCCTATATCATCTTTTCTGAAACATGTACATACAATTATATAAACTGAATTATTCCAAAAAATGATTTTAAAGCTTTAGCAACATAATGATTTTATTAAAGATACTTTTCCTTGAGCAGTTTTTGTCTACAGAAGTAGGCACTGGAATATATGGCACTATTACATAGTAAATCCCATAATGAAGATATAGAAAGGGCAGTGGAAAAGCAGAATGCAGTGCAGCTGTTTTTTCCTGGTGGGATAGGGAATTGTATACACAATGCTAATTTTTCAACTTGAAGAATGTAAAATTTTATACAAAGATAAGGGTGCAAATTTATTTTAAGAATAGAGAGCACACCTTGTAAATCATGGAGCTGTAAAAGCACAATTACTTCAGGTCATGGCACTATATTCTATGTGACTTGAATGGAAAATAAAGCTGGAAAGACAATATGGAGCTGGGAGCTTTGAATACCTTGATAAAGAGATTTAAAATGGAAAATCTTGACTTATTTATAACAAGAATGAGTAAGAGTGAAATCATTAGATAAGGACTGGTCCTTAGAGAAATAAGTATGGGGCAATGTAAGAAAAAAAAAATTATATTTGTGTTACACCAGTCTAATGGATAAATTGAATATATATAATCTGAGTTAGATATTATCTTAAAACTAATGTAAGTATGAGATTTCTAAAAGTCTTTGTATCAAATCATCCTATCCCAGGGCTATAAGCTGTTCTACATTACCCTATGCACTCTGCATACCCCACACACACACACACACACACACACACACACACACACACACACACATGCACATCATGATCATCACTGCCATCCACAAAAGAATCATCAAATGTAATTATCAGAGATGAAAATATAGACAAATTCTGGAAGTAAGATATCTGATCTACCCCATAAGAAAGAGTATAACTTTCATATTCTAAATATTCGCAGTTGCGCTCAATTTGAAAAATAGGTGAAAGTAGGAAATTCTCAGTGAAATAAGATGACTAGAAAAGTAAGAAAGATATGATAAGAGATGCAGGTGTGCCAGTTACAGAACAGTCCACCAGATTCTAATAACATACCAGTAGGGTCAAAAATCAATAATCATTGTTCTGTATTTACATGCCACTTTAGAACTGAAGTTATTAATATATATTTGCTAGATCATCTGATCCTCACAACTGTTCTGAGGTAGGGAAAAACAGACTTGAAATGAAACTGGAACTCCTATAAATAGGTGCATTATGCACCAAACTATAAAATTACATACATTCATATGCTTTACCTACTCTATTTTTTTTCTTTTTTTGCTTCTTTAAAATTTGATAATAATGGGCTTTCCTGGTGGTGCAGTAGTTAAGAGTCAGCCTGCCAGTGCAGGGGACATGGATTAGAGCCCTGGTCTGGGAAGATCCCACATGCTACGGAGCAACTAAGCCCGTGAGCCACAACTACTGAGCCTGTGCTCTAGAGCCCGTGAGCCACAACTACTGAGCCTGAGAGCCACAACTACTGAAGCCCTCTCACCTGGAGCCTGTGCTCCGCAACAAGAGAAGTCACCTCAATGAGAGGCCCGCACACCTCAGAGAGGAGTAGCCCCCCTCGCCGCAACTAGAGAAAGCCTGCATGCAGCAACAAAGACCCGATGCAGCCAAAAATAAATAAATAAAATAAATTTATTAAAAAAAATTTGATAATAAAGCCCATCTTTTAATATGAAGCATTTTGTTCAGATAAGCATTTGATTTCATTAATGAAATAGGTACAAGTAATTATAAAATAGATATTCACACAATTAGATTAGATCTGGATAATTTATGTAATATCTTAAGTTTATTAATAAGTGTTAATATAATTCAGATAGGAGATAGCATCTTACATATTGTATGAGTTTCCTATGACTGCTGTAACAAATTAGTATAAACTTGGTGGCTTAAACAATAAACATTTATTCTTTCACAGTTTAGGAGGCCAAAAGTTTGACATCAGTATCACTGGGCTAAATGTTGGCAGGGCCATGATCCCTCTGAAGACTCACGGTCGAATCTGCCCCTTGCCTTTTCCAGCTGATACTGCCAACATTCCTTGGTCTGTACCAGATCATTCCAATCTTTGCCTCCAGTCACACTGCCTTCCTTGCCATGTGTCTCATCTCTCTCTGTCTCCTTCTTATATGGATATGTGTGATTAAATTTAGGGATCACCCATGTAATCTGGATACTCTCCTCATCTCAACATGTATATTTTAAAGAGGTCTGCAAAAGCTTCTGATTTTTCCCAAATAAAGTAACAAATACCTTGAGTATTTGCTCAAAGGGTTAGATCTTGATATCTTTGGTGGGCATAATTCAGCCTACTATAGTCTTCTCTCTGGCCTCCAATGATTCATGTCTATAACAGATGTAAAATATATTCACCCATACCAAGATCCCCAAAATTCTCAACACAATAGAGCATCAACACAAGTCCAAAATGTCATCTAAATACTAGTTCCAAAATTGCAAATCTCATCATCTAAATCATTTAAATTAAGATTGTATGAGACCCTGGGTATGATCCATCCTGAGACAAAATTTTCCTCCATCTCTATACCTGTGAAACTAGAAAGTTATCTGCTGCCAAAATACAACTGTGAAACTAGAAAGTTACCTGCTGCCAAAATACAGCTGTGGGATAGACACAGTATAATATTTATAGACATTCCCATTCCAAAAGGGAGAAAATGGAAGAATGGATTCACAAATTCCAAGCAATTTCATAATCAAGAAGGGCAGATTCTCATTAAGTTTTAAGACCTGGGAACAATTCTCTGTACCTCAACTCCAACATCTGCAACACAGCTCCATCTTCTGTTGCTGTGATTTTGGCTTACATCTCTTCTTCTGAGCCCATTGCTATGACCTCTGGGCCCAAGTCTCTGCCTTCAGAATCATCTTTCCTTTTACTTCAGAGGGAACATATGTGTGCTTCTCAGTAGTTTTATCACCCAATTGCCTGCCTGTAGAGTTTTTGTAGTTCAAAGGCCTTTCTTCATTTTATCCTGTGTTATCCATTCCAGTCCAATCTGGTAGTGTTTATGGTGGTACAACATTCTCAAAACCTTTTCAGGTTGCCCAGGTATATCTCAGGGATTCACACCTTTAGCCACAGCATCCTCCACAGATCTTTGGTTTGATAATCCTTTTTTTTTTTTTTTTTTTTTTTTGCGGTACACGGGCCTCTCACTGTTGTGGCCTCTCCCGTTGCGGAGCACAGGCTCCGGATGCGCAGGCTCAGTGGCCATGGCTCACGGGCCCAGCCGCTCCACGGCATGTGAGATTTTCCCAGACCGGGGCACGAACCCGCATCCTCTGCATCGGCAGACGGACTCTCAACCACTGCGCCACCAGGGAAGCCCGATAATCCCATCTTTATTCAAGGCTTCTTCTGGTTGAGTGACTTCATGAGCCATTTATGTAATCTCTGCAGCACTAGTAGCAGGTTATCTGGACATGCCATTGGCCTTCTCTCCAAAGTATACTTTCCTAACAGTTACTATCCTAATTTTATCATATTTTGCCATCTGATAGGCTGTTTCCCAAATCATCAAGTGATGGTTCCCTTTTGCTTAAGCTTTTTTTTTCTTAATTTATATTTGTCTGCTTGTAGTTTGATATTATCAGGTTAACACCTTCAATGATTTGCTTGGAAATAACCTCAGATAAATATCCAAGTTCCTTGCTTACAAGTTTTGCTTTTGCAAACAGCTGTAGAACACAATTCAGCTTTTTCTGTCACTATATAGCAAGATTCGCCTTTCCCTCGGTTTCCAGTGGTATGTTCCTTATTTCCGAGCCCTTTCCTTTAACCCACATTTCTACCAACAGTCTGTTTATGTGCATCTACATGTTTTCTATAATGTGGCAAAAAATTCTTCCAGCCTCTATACATAATTTGATTCCAAATCCCCTTCCATATTTTCAGGCATTTATTACACAATATCCTACATCCCTGTACCTAAATCTATAGTAATTTTCTAAGGGTTGTTAAACAAATCACTACAAACTTGGTGACTTAAAAGAACATACATTTTATTGTCTCATTGTTCTGGAGGCCAGAAGTCCAGAATCAGTGTTACTAAATAAAAATCAAAGTGTTGGCAGGGCTTCACTCCCTCCAAAGCTCTAGGGGAAAATTTGTTGCTTGCCTCCTCCAGCTTCTAGTGTCTGCCAGCATTCCTTGGCTTGTGTTACATTACTCCAGTCTCTGACGTCATCTTCACAATACCTTGTGTATTTCAAATCTCCTTCTGCCTCCCTCTTGTAAAGATATATGTGATTGCATTTGGGATCCATGACTTAAGATCCTTAACTTAAACACACGTGTAAAAAAGACCATTTTTTTCCCCTAAATAAATTGACATTTACAGGTTCCAGGCATTAGGACCTGATATCTTTGAAGAGTGTTTTTTAGTCTACTATACATACTTTACATAACATTGCTTTTCAAAAAGCAGTTTCATTTTATTTAATTTCATGAAAATTTTGCTATTATTACTCTGCAGATTTCAGAAGTTTTCCCTTCCTAATAAAGCATAATCTTAATTATTGAAATAACTAAAGAAATAATCAAAATTTTCAGAATTTTGATAACCAAAATAACTAAAGAAATAATATTCAAAATAACTAAAGAAATAATCAAAATTTTCAGAATTCTGAAAATCATTTAAGGGATGTTAGAGCATATACTACTTTATTGTTTTATTTTCCTATTGATACATAACACATAGGCTTTCTCTAGAAAAATGGTGCTTTCTCAGTGGGCTAACTGTTAGTCTTATTTACATTTTATTCTCAGGCATTCAGTAAATGGTTTATCATGTGATTATCATTAAAGACAGATTATTGCATTATAAAATGGAACATTCTATTTATATTTTAAAACACATGAGAGTTTATTACCTTCTGACAAAGCCACAGTTAGAACATTAATACATATATTTAATATTCTCTGTTAAGTAGCAGGTTATTTCAAGACAACCTGCTGATTTGAAGTAACGGGGTGATACAAAAATATAGCAATTATAGGTGTACTATGCTGCAGAAATTGCCAGTCCCTGTATTTCAGCTCATTATCTACAAGCTTCTTCAAAGGACTAAATGAGTCTCCATCACTTGCTCCTGGGGAGTGAAGCTGTTGCAATTTGATTTTTGGAATGATATCTCCAGAAGTATAAAATATTTGTATTTTGAAATGGAGATACTTACTCTCTCACAGATCTGCCTGGTGACACTATCTGCTTATCGTAAGTGTACATTCAGTATGAATCACTTAGGAAATCTGAACCAGCAGAAAGCAAGATCCTTTCTGTTCACTTGTTAGTTAAATGCAAATACAGAGCATAATTAGGGTCTTGTTTCTGGGATATAAGAGTGTGTATTTGAATAAAGAAGTGTCATAACACAAAATAGTGTCAGACATAATAAAGTAGACTTTGGAACCACATTGTTTGAGGTGAACTCTACCTATGCCACCAACTAGCCGTGTGACACTGATCAAGTTATTTATCTTCTCTTCAGTAAAATAGGAAAAGTGCCTGTGGTCAATTGTATTATTGTTTCAAATTATTTTCTGCTTTCACAAGAAGCTCATACAACACCTCCTGGTGTCACAGTGTTTTCAGACCCCCTTCACGTGGGAGGAATACACACCACTACACCATTGACATCAGAATTAATCATGTGACTTGCCTTTGGCCAATCAAATGTGAATGGAGTGGAATGCACCACTCCACAGCAGGAGCTTTATGAATCATGAAGTTCTGCCTTCACCTACCCCACTCTTGCACAAGGACAGCATGTTTCAGATGGAAGTTGATGTTTAAACCTGAACCTTAGAGTTAAGAAGTTGTGATAAATAGAGCTGCAGCCAACCCACAGACAGTACATACATAAGCAAAATATCAATCGCTCTTTTGTAAGCTACTAAGATATTGATGGTAATGGAGAATTGCACATAACCTAGCAAATCTGTATAACAGTAGTATCTACTTCCATGTTCTTATTTGAGTAAGGCTCAGAGAAAGCAGTTAGTAATAAGCCAGGTACATAGAAGTATAGAAATATGTTTTGTTATTATTATTACTGTTATATTTTAGAAATCCAAGGAGTGACAGTGTAAGAAATGATCACACATTAGATTATAAAGGTGTAAGAAAAAAATTGTTTCACTGGTTGTAATATACTATCCTAAGTCTAGGAGTGATGGGTATGATTTTCCAAATTCTATTGGGCAATAACAATAGAAACTGACTTTTGGAGGTGTGGATTTTCAAATACTCGTGAGATTTATCCATTCAAAAGAGTCAGATAATCTCCCAAATCTTTCATATTTCAGACAACACTGCCACTGCCTCTTCCTCCCCAACAACAAAACCAGTGAATGCATTATTTCCAGGGCTGTGTTCGTTCTTTGTACTCTCAAATATGTTTAACAAGATTTCATTTGGAATAGGATAAAAGTAGCTTTCCATAATGATTCTTTAATAGTAAAAATTAACTTTAAAGTGATTTGCTGCACTATTAATATAACAAGCAGGAACAAAGGGGATAAATAAATTGTTTGAGAAAGTCACAATAATGCCCGGTTCTGCCACTAAATTCTGGTCCTATCCCATGAACTCTCTTCTATTTGAAATTGAAGTGGCCACACGTCTTCTGAGCTTCAAGAGACTCTAATTAAAGTACAATTGATAATTCCTGTGTCACTGTGTTTTTAGTAATTGTCCTATAATTTAGTATGTATCACTCTAAGTAGAACATTAGAACCTTATGAGCAGGAATTGATCCTCTATTTCTGTGTATCTATCATTGGCCCTAGATGACTGGTTAAATAAAGTAATTTGCTTAATTTCACCCTATCCATTAACAAATTACAGTCAACCCTCTGTATCTGCAAGTTCTAGATCAGCAGATTCAACCAATAATGTTCAATCAATTCAATCAATAATGTTACAATATTTGCCTTCTTTTACTTCATCCATATAATATTGAGTAGAAAACAGGCTTTCGCTTTTGTTTTGGTTTTAGGATGAAAGTAATACATGTTCATTAAAGAAATATTTGAAAAGTGTGGAACAGCATAAATGAACTGAAGAAAGAAAATATATAATGCCAGCAGCTTATTTCCCTTAGTCTTTTTTCAGTGCTTTATGTTGGAGTTCAGATCAATACACACGTGTGTGCACACACACACACACACACACACACACATGTGCACGCACACACACACACACAATCTGTAACACTGTATGTCAAAGCTTTTACTTAATATTATGGCATCATAAGCAGTTTTTTTTAAGACGATGTTGGGGGTAGGAGTTTATTAATTAATTTATTTAGTTTTGCTGTGTTGCGTCTTCGTTTCTCTGCGAGGGCTTTCTCTAGTTGTGGCAAGCGGGGGCCACTCTTCATCGCGGTGCGCGGGCCTCTCACTGTCGTGGCCTCTCTTGCTGCGGAGCACAGGCTCCAGATGCGCAGGCTCAGTATTTGTGGCTCACGGGCCTAGTTGCTCCGCGGCATGTGGGATCCTCCCAGACGAGGGCTCGAACCCGTGTCCCCTGCATTAGCAGGCAGATTCTCAACTACTGCGACACCAGGGAAGGCCCTTATAAGCAGTTATTAAATCATTTACTATCCTCATAAAATACCGGTAATTTGATGCATAAGAACTTCATCATGTTATTATACACCATAAATATAGTATTATTGTTACACTTAAGGGTGTTTTCTATCTTGAAAAAAGGAAGATTTACTGACATTACAAGTGTGTGGTATTTAGGCATCTGCTCATTTTTTTAGAATGCTGCGAATACTAGGTCAAAAGGAATGAACACTTAAATCTCTAGACAGCTCTTGAACAATTTGCATTTTTAAAGATACATGGAATACCATTTATAAGTAAAAGATACAAAGAGATGCAAAGGAGTTTAGGGTAACTTTTACCTAGAGAAATGTTAGAGCTAATACAGAGGAAGAAATCTTCAGTGGGATCTTTGAGGATAAGAATTTCTATATAAAAATAATTCTATAAATACTTATTAAGTACGTCTCATAAGCAAGCCATTGCATTATGCAGTTATTGGTCTTTTTACTCAGTCATCTGCCTTTTGTCAATCATGTTATCCTGCTGTGAGAAGATTTTCATTTGTTAGGTGGTTTGTTTTTTGCTATTTTTAAATTGCTATTCCTGTGGTCATTAATTCAATATATATTACAGTGTGAATTACATGGCAGGTATCATTCTAGATGCTGGAACATACTGAACAAAACAAAACTAACAAAAAGCATCTGGCCTTCATGTTGTTTCTATTCCACTGATAATGGAACCCTTCCTTGACCAGATGGGAAGGAGCATACATTTGTGTTAGTGAAGTTTTAAGTTCTTGGGTTTATATATCTTCTCCTAATATTTTCTTCAAGTGATTTAAAATAGTAAATAAAATGTACAGTGCCCATGGTAACTTTATCAGGTAAAAGGATGAGAAAGGAGATCCAAGAAACAGTGCGTCATGGGACAAAGGTATAAATGGCACATGGTTTTCAGGTAACAATAAACTATAGGGTTTGAGAAAATCTAATCATACACTAACACACTGATACTGGATATAGTAGCTTGGTACAGACTCTAAAATTTTATAAGGGAAGGGAATTATTAGATTTTTGTTCTAGAAAGGTAATTTTGGTGACTATGGGAGAAAAGTTACGAGTAAGCAAGGGGTAAGACCATGGGTGTCAGGCTAGGAAGACAGTATTCAACTACCACTAAAGTCAAAGTGTAACTTGATGGTTCTGAATTAAGACCATGGCTGTGGAAATGGAGAATGAAGAGGTAATCAGAAGAAAATCAATATTTGGTAAAAGAAGCACTTGAAAACATGTTACAAGATATTTTGAGATATTGCTGTACTTCTGTTTCAGAGGTTTTCTCAGTTCTTGGGCAGTCCCTCACCCTCCTGTGAGGGACTAGTACATCCTTCTGTGCCAAGTGCCAAGGGCATGGTATGGCACTGGAGCCAGAGGAACTTTATTTGAAATACTGTCCTGTCATTTACTAAATTTGTGACCGTTTGACTCTATTGCACAGTTTACTGAGCCTTTGCTTCAGAATCGAAAAGTAGAGAAATAATTATGCCATACTCACAAGTACTTTAGGTATATTAAAACATATTATATGTATGAAATATTTTGTAATGTATAAATTGCTATATACAATTCTACTGAGAATAGAAGAAAGTAAATTTATACATAGGCCAACTTTTTATTTATTCCTATTAATAAATTATCCTGATACTTATCCTCTGTCTATAAATGTATTCAGAATTATTTAAAACATTTTTGGGGTCTGTTTTGTGGATTTTATGGTATAAGTGTCTCTACTCCAATATGGCAAATGTGAGGAAGTAAATAAATTCATTTTTTAAGGATTATTGCATTTTTCTTCCCCTGGCTGACATATGACATAATTATAGTTTAGGTAACTAAAACCAGTGCCTATATTTTGTGTCTACCTCTCTGTTTCTAATTAAACATTTTGTCTATCTAAGTGTCACTGTGGAAGGCAATAAATTAATTCCTTCAGATATGTTTCCAACTGATATTGAATAATATGGCAACCATTCCATTTTATTTGCTTTTAATGTTGTCACTTTCAAAGTGAATAGAGGAAGTGATGACAGGGTGTCAGGGAAGGCATTTTTGGACAATGGGTTGCTTCATTCTAATCCACATAAAAGAAGAAAATGCCACACAATTGCAGGGTTTCAATTACTGGTGAATATTTCTGCATAATTCAGTTGCCTACATAAATTTTTCCTAACTTTTCCAAGATAAAATAATAAATATTGTGTATGTTTATCACTTTATGGTCAAAATAGAGTTATTTCAAAACAATATAGTTAAAAAAAAGCTGTTGAATCTGGACATGTAGGCAAAAAAAGATATGCAAATGTCTAAAACATATGAGAATATATTCAACTAAGATTCAAGTAAATAAAATATATACAATTTCTACCAGTTAAATTCTCAAATTAAATAATTTTTTGAAGAATATGATGAAATGGCATTATATACAGCTGTTGATTAAACTGATACCAAGCTCTGAATAATAGCTTCCTGGTCTATCTCTAGAGACTTTAATATGTTTATGGCTCTTGTCCTACTATTTAATTTTTAATATTGCATTTTAAAAGAATAATCAAATGCCCAAATATCACCTAATTGTATGATCAGAAAATCTGTTTTTATTCAAATCTGAAAACAACTCAAAGTTTATTAGGATTATATTTATTTTGGTATGCCTGAATTAGCCATTTTGAAGGTTTTAAATGGAGTGGAATGTGAAGTGTGGAAGAAGGATAAAAGAAATACTAGCACATTACATAGCATATTTCAAGTAAATCACACTGCATTTAAAAATAAAATTCCGAGCTTCCCTGGTGGCGCAGTGGTTGAGAGTCCGCCTGCCAATGTAGGGGACACGGGTTTGTGCCCCAGTCCGGGAGGATCCCACATGCTGCACAGCGGCTGGGCCCGTGAGCCGTGGCTGCTGAGCCTGCGTGTCCGGAGCCTGTGCTCCGCACTGGGAGAGGCCACAACAGTGAGAGGCCCGCGTACCGCAAAAAAAAAAAAAAAAAAAAAAAATTCCATCACCTCTAATCTACATATTCAGGATAAAATCAATTTTAATATTTTATCTTCCCAACTCTTTACTCTTTTCTGTATCATATATTGTCGCTCACAATTACAATCTAAGATAAAGCAATAGGTAATCATGACAGATTCTTAAGCAAAGGCATACAAATAAGTTTTGCTAAAAGAATGCCAATAAACACCACTACCGTTGCAGAGAATTTTCTGCAATGGTCTATAAATCTAGACTGTTTTAAACAGTGGCCAGAAGCCACATGTGGCAATTAAGATTTGAAATGTGGGTAATTATTTCCTTTAAACTTAAATGTAATCACCTATGCCTCATGGCTATCATGTTGGACAGAATAGCTCTAAATTGTGAGTGAAAAAAAACTAAAGGAAAAAATGTGGGGGAGATAAAGTAGTAACAAAAGTTAAATAGGCTATGAAGATTGAATGTGGAACAATAAAAGTTAATGGTTAAAAAAAACAATTAAAAGTAAAATTGTAAGGACAGTACTGAAGAAAATATCAGGACAGTGAGTAGAAATAGGAAAATGCTCAGGAGGAATGTAGAAGCCAAAACCATTCAGTCATGGAAGGTTGAGGAAAATGATTAAAAACCAATTCATCACAAAAGAACAGATCCTTTACTATTTGTTCCCATTTACAACTAATCAAGTTTTCATGCTTGCTTTTTCCTAATAAAAATGTGTAACTAGGTTAATTCTAATTTCCTAATGCATTTTGGGGAAAGACTTCATTAAAAATGTTATGCAAAGTGAAATTCTACTAGATTTTATAATTCACTACCGACTCTATCCATTTACTGTCTTACTTTTTATCAAGTTCACTCCTGTTATACTAGTGGGTTTTTCTAGTATGTGTGTGTCTTGTCATTATATAAAAAGTTCTATATCAATTTTGTACAAGGTGATTCATACAAACATCAATTTTATATCCCTCATTTTTTACCTCTCAGTCATATAGTTATATTTGTATTAATTAGTATGGGTTTCTATAGTAATTTTTTAACCTGTTTTATTATTATATTATTATAGTAAATGTAAAACATAAAATTGCATTTCCTGCACATAGTAAATACATATAATAAATACAACTCTACTAATTAATTTTTGGGTCATTTTCAATCTATTTATAGATATGACTTCAGCCATGTTTTATCAGTTTCTGCTGCAAGATAATTCCCAGTGAGTAAACAGAAAAACAGGTACTCAAAGGTAACTTTGTTCCTCTAAAATATAATATTTACATATTTAATAGATTATAAGTAACATTTAAACTGTATAGCTTCATACAAGTGGCTTTGAGACTTTGTGGCTTTGCTTGTTGAATACATACATATATCACATATACATATAAATATATACTATATATAATTTTGTTGCATTCTTATAGTTTTTTAAATTTGAAATATAATAAATGATAATCACAAAATAACCAGTTTTAAAGTAAAAAGTCATGGCTTCAGTTGATCTCTCTCTATAGCTAACAATTTTAATAGGTCACGATGGATTCTTCCAAACCCTACTCAACAAACATATATACACAGTTTTTATTGCAATGATATTCTTTATCTTTTTATTCAACTGTCCATTTTCACTGTATTTTTCATTGACTTCTTTTCTTGCTTGTCAATATATGGACTTTAATGACTAGGTCGTATTCCACAGCATGCACATGCCATATTCTATTTAACCAATGCCCGAGTGATAAATATTTAGGTTATTTTTTATATTTAGATATTAAAAAGGAAGACCCATGGAAACTTTTGTGCCTATATCCTTGCACACATGTGTGAAATTCTTGGAATATACTATTAAAAGTGAAACAGCTGATACAAACAATAGTCATGCTTTAAATTTTGTTCTCAAATTTCTGTACCATTTTAATTCTAACTAGTTATATGTTCAACCTCATTTTTCCCTGAGCTGACAATAAACTTTATAATAGGACAATTTTAAATGAAAATAATATCTTATATTTTTATTATATGTCTGATTATTAAAGTGATTGAACATCTGTTCATATATTCATTAACTAATTTACAAAAGGGCTTCCCTGGTGGCGCAGTGGTTGAGAGTCCGCCTGCCGATGCAGGGCACATGGGTTCGTGCCCCGGTCCGGGAAGATCCCACGTGCTGCGGAGTGGCTGGGCCCATAAGCCATGGCCACTGAGCCTGCGCATCCGGAGGCTGTGATCCGCAACGGGAGAGGCCACAACAGTGAGAGGCCCGCGTATCGCAAAACAAACAAACAAAAATAATAATAATAATAATTTACAAAAAATAATTTCAAGTTTTTACTTTTGAAATAGTTTCAAACTTAAACAAACTTGTAAGAAAAATATGAACATGAAAGATGGACTCTGTAGACATTTTTTCCTAAACCAGCTGGCTTTATGTTTGGCTTTGCTGATAGAGGGTGCTAGAAGGGCACCCATAGAGGAAGATTGCACTTTCTTTTTCTCTTTCCTTCTTGAAGAAAGGGCTGTTTTTTTATAGAGTAGTCAGAGACTCTGCTAGAATACGTGGGATCACTGGTAGCTTTCTCTTCAGTGGTCCTGTTGCAGGTAGGGGGACCCCTTCCAGGGCCTGAGAGAGGGCTCTTATCTAACAATCTGAAATGAATTGTCTGAGGAGACACACATACTGACAAAGCAAAGGACTTTATTGGGAAGGGGTGCCCAGGCAGAGAGCAGTAGGGTAAGGGAACCCAGGAGAACTGCTCTGCCACGTGGCTCGCAGTTTCAGGTTTTATGGTAATGGGGTTAGTTTCTGGGTCGTCTCTGGCTAATCATCTTGGTTGGCCCATATTTGGTCCAACTCAGGGTCCTCCCTGGTGGCGCATGTGTCTCTCAGCCAAGATGGAGTCCAGCGTGAGGGTTTCTGCGAGGTTGGGAAGACATATCATCTCCTCTCTCCTCCTTTTGGCCCCTCCCCAGTTCTTCCTGTTAGTTTTCAGTGGCAGCACTGCATTCTTTATTGGGACCTTCTGTTGGGAGACAATTCAGGCAAGCGGTTATCATCGTGCCTGGCCAAGACGGGTGGTTTTGGTCAATGGTTCCTTGACAGTCCTGACAGATAAGTCATGTTGGAACTTACTGGCAAGGTTCTCCATCAGCCAGCAGTGGGAAGCTCTTCAGACCTGCTGTGGTTCACAGACTACAGCTTCCATCTCCGTCATCAAGCAGTGGACCTCTCTTACAGACCAGATGTGGCCTGCACACTCCACCATGTTTCATCCTCACAGACAGTCGACTGCTTGCTCCTTTGGTTATCATTCTTCTTAATTGTCTGAAGCTCAGTGTTAAGTTGGTACCCCTGACTTGCGTTTCTAAGTTTATCCTTGTTCATTCTTTGTCAGCTTTAGAAATAGTAATTATCTTGTGAGATTCCAGCTTCTGTACTCCTTGAAGTTCTCTGTCAACCTTTTACTAAAGTTTAAAATTTAAGTACAATTTCTTTTAGATAAAAAATTCCTGTTCCCTTTACTGGTGTGGTTTCCATCTACCAGGAGGAATCTGGCTGATAAATTTAGTATTTGGGGCTTCCCTGGTGGCGCAGTGCTTCAGAGTCCGCCTGCCGATGCAGGGGACATGGGTTTGTGCCCCGATCCGGGAAGATCACACATGCCGCAGAACGACTGGGCCCGTGAGCCATGGCCACTGAGCCTGCGCGTCTAGAGCCTGTGCTGCGCAACGGGGGAGGCCACAGCAGTGAGAGGCCCGCGAACCGCAAAAAAAAAAAAAAAAAAAAAAATTAGTATTTGTTTTGCTTTGTGTTCTGTTGTTTCCTTCTTTCTACGTATTTTTCCTGTTTTTGAGTTTTTTACTCAAGTAGTGAACAAATTTATCCAAGAGCAATTATTGAATAGATGTCTTCCCATTACTTTGAAAAGACACATTTCTTCAGTTAAATATCTCATAGCTTGCTCTTTTTGTTATGCTAAATTGCCTTTTTGTGCACCAGTTCAATGGTGGTTAAATATATTTTCTTTATTTTACATGTTGATCTATTTTGAAGCAAACTAAACTATATTATCCTGCCCTCTATTAAAAAAAAAATTAACCTTGAGATTTTCCAGGGTAATTATTTCAGTATCTTTTAATTTTTTCATAATTACCATTCTCTTCCATTTTTATACTTATTTTTGAAGTATAATCTGTACTTTTAATCTGCATTTTCCCCCAGACTACAAAGTGTTTTATGTGTTTGTTATTGAATTGCAAGGGCAAACTGGAAAAATAGAACTTCATCAATAAAATTTTAAAAAATCTTAACTTTCCTCTTAAAAGTTGCCTGTATTACTCATTTCCAAGTTTCTCAATCTACACAAGAGGCATCCTAGCTGGTAATTTGGGCATATTAAACTCTCTTTCTGTATATTATATCAATTGGGGAAATGTGAAAGTTAACCTGTATCATCCCTATAGGGATAGACCCTCCCCTCACTTAGAACCAAGTTTGATGGAATTTTATTGCATTCCCTCTAAAGTACACTCATTTAGTTTCTTGGACATCTCCTCCTGGAGTGTATTGCTAAATTTCAGCAAAATATATAATTGTTCCCCAAACAATTAACAGTAGTAGGCTGATCACAGTTATTCTGATAATCTATTCAAGAAATTCTGCCCATTTTTCAGTGTATTATTAATTTCAGTCACAAGGATAGGCTATATTTAGACTATATTTCTTAATCAGATCATATCTAATCTACCTCTAATTAGACTTATATTGTGATACTATAGAACTATTTGCCAAACCCATGGGGATATTGCCATAAAAATTATAAAAAGCAAGTATTTCTAAGGGAATAGGATAGGACCCTTAGGAGGTAACTTTCATCATGTATATTAATGTATTATCTGAACAGACAGAAATGATAAATCTGCTGCTCTCTGGAGATGCTACCCTTGTGACTAATACTAGAGGTATCAAAACAAGGGCAAACAAGTTAAAACACTATATATCTTTAAAGGAATGCATCCAAAAACTATAGTGAACAACTATCATAAGGTGCCTGCCAAGCATCTGAAATCTTTTTCTGTATTTAGTGAAATTCTGCCAAAAAAGGATTGATGAGACTCACCTCACACTAGAGAAAGAAAATACAATAATTCAGTAGGTTTTATTGTTTCCCATTATCCACTGCCTTCAGTATAAAAGGATTTTACAACTTTTGTAAAATTGCTTCAAGTGACTCTTTATGGCAGGAGTTTAATTTCCTGCCTTATTAACAGCATACTTGGCCGTGTAACCTGCTTCTATCAACGAACTGTGAGCAGAAGTGATTATATGAAATGTCAGAGTAGAAGCCTCCACAGACATCACATCATTCTGCTCTCTCACTCTTAAGTCCTAAAATGAGAGCGCATAAGCAGTAGAACCTCAGTTAACACAAAACTGGCCTGTAAAGTAAGGTATATAGTACCTTGTTAAAATTGGGAGAAGGGATTATATTTGTTGCAGCATAATCAGAGGAAGCTATCAATACACTTGATGTCCTACCTAATGTATGGACATGTCACATAACCTCAACCCACTGAAACCACTCATGAAGTAGGAGATAGTGACATACATGCAGAACAAGTGGAGAATACCTTCTGTTGGCAGTGGTAGCTGCATTAGCCATGTGCATTTTCCAGGGGAAAAAGTATCTATTTCTTGATGCTGGCAACAGAAGCAACAGTGAGAGCTTTCCTCCAGGCACAGTTTTTTTTTTTTTTTTCTTTTTGCGGTAGGCGGGCCTCTCACTGTTGTGTCCTCTCCCGGAGCGGAGCACAGGCTCCGGACGCGCAGGCTCAGCGGCCATGGCTCACGGGCCCAGCCGCTCCGTGGCATGTGTGATCTTCCCGTACCGGGGCACGAACCCATGTCCCCTGCATCGGCAGGCGGACTCTCAACCACTGCGCCACCAGGGAAGCCCTAGGCACAGTTGTTTTTTTTCTTTTTTTTTTTCTCCCAGGTGCGCAGGCCTCTCACTGTTGTGGCCTCTCCCGCTGCGGAGCACAGGCTCCGGACGCGCAGGCTCAGCGGCCATGGCTCACGGGCCCAGCCGCTCCGTGGCATGTGGGATCTTCCCAGACTGGGGCACGAACCCACGTCCCCTGCATCAGCAGGCGGACTCTCAACCACTGCGCCACCAGGGAAGCCCCTTAGGCACAGTTTTGACTGCAGCTTCAGCTTCTGTTTAGGCTCTGTTCTTCCAAATCTAGCATCTCATCAATTTCTGTGAGCTAACCAATAACCTCCATGCTTAAATCACACAGTCAGTTTCTGGGCCTTTCAAATAAATATCAACTGTTCCAAAAATTGTCAATAAAAAGAGGTTGTGAGCAATCATTCAGGAAATGGAAACGATCCATTATTGACTGTCTGTCCATGTTAAAGATGAAGGCATTTTACCAAGTTCATAGATACAGAGGACAGATTGGTGGTGGCCAGAGGTGGAGAAATGGGTGAGGGGAGTCAAAATTCACAAACTTCCAGTTATAAAACAAATAAATCAAGGGGATGTAATGTACAGCATGGTGACTATAGTTAATAATACTGTATTCCATATCTGAAAGTTGCTAAGACAGTAGATCTTAAAAGTTCTCATCAAGAGAAAAACATTCTGTAACTATGTATGGTGACATATGTTAACTAAACTTGATGATTATTTCACAATATGTACAAATATAGAATCATTTTGTTGTACACCTGCAACTAATATAATGCTGTATATCAATTATGCCTCAATTTTAAAAAAGAACAATATGAAGACATTTAGTCTTTTTGAGTGATTCTCAGGCATCTTGGCCCACAATGGAAAAAAATTAAATTGTAATCTATGATCACCCAGAAAAAGGTATACAAAGAAAGAAGATTTAAGCTACTGAATGACCACTGTCACAGAACAGTATGAAGAATATAAAATATTTAAGAACTGTGAGCTGAGGGAATTCTTCCAAAAGTGCTGAACAGCTTAAAAAAAGAAAACAAGGTATATTTCTTAAACATATTCCTCAAGGCAATGGCCAAAGCCTAAGGGCATTAGAAAACTATACCAAAGATCCACTTATTGTTTGGAGCAGATGGGATGCAAAACATTCAACAGAGTGGAAAGTTTGAATTTGTAGGTTGTCAAACAGCAACTTTGGTTCAATTTACTGTCTGACTAGGTAACTGGAATTTTTGTTGATGTTTGTTTTTCTATCTCAATATCTGACCAAATTCCAAACATTCTGAAAGAAATAATCTTAATATGAAAAAAAACCCTGAATCCTCTTTTTTTTTTTTTGCGGTAGGCGGGCCTTTCACTATTGTGGCCTCTCCCATTGCAGAGCACAGGCTCCGGACACGCAGGCTCAGCGGCCATGGCTCACGGGCCTAGCCGCTCCACGGCATGTGGGATCTTCCTGGACTGGGGCACGAACCCATATCCCCTGCACTGGCGGGTGTACTCTCAACCACTGCGCCACCAGGGAAGCCCTGAATCCTGTCTCTTAAATGTTAAAATGTGACCTCCCAATTTCCCAGGGTCTTTGCTGATATTTTATACCAATCAGACATGTCTTCTTTAGAAATGGAATAAGAATTTACTAATCTTCAAAAATTCATTATTCCTTTCTCCATCCAGGTCAGATTCTTGATCATACAAAGATTTTATTGCTTCTGGTAATGGCAGAGTTGCATATAGTGGACTTACTCTCCAATAAATATATATGTGTGTGTGTGTGTGTGTATATATATATATATATATATGAAATATTACACACAAAAAATTAAATGTACTGGAGTACTACCAAAAGACAGGCAGAAGCTGGAGAGAATTTGACTCTCAAAATAAAGAAACATCACTGGGTGAAATCTATACTGATTTTTTTGTTCTCTAAGGAATAACCAGTAAATGTGGTATAGATTTGATAGAAATCAGGTAGAAATCCACATTCACAGGACAGACTTCATGCCTCTAAGTAGAAAGTAACGGCTGGAGGATGAAGAAAGGTGAGCAGAGATCTCAGCTACTGAAAACAAAAATTTGGAGACTGAATATAATCCCAAATTATAAAGGCTTAGAAAATACTCAAGTTATTCCATCAAAACCCCAGAAGGACCATGTTTTTGCAACAATAACTATACCAAGACTGTGGATTCATTCTAACATTAAGAGTGAAGGATAAACAGAAAATAGAATTAATGTATTCTAGCAGGGCTGATTAAGACAAAAATGGAGAAAATACTAAGCACCATTATTAAGAATGAAAGAGACATTACTTATAAATCCTTTACAGATTAAATGCATAATAATGAGAAATTATGAACAATACTTTGCTAATTATATGAACAACTTAGATAAAATTCTTTTTAAAAGAATTGATGGAAAAAAATATTAATAACTCAATAACAATCAAATAAGGTGAATAGTTAGTCCAAGACATTTTACTCAATGAAACATTATGTGTATATGTTTTTGATATATTGTTTTCAAAGAATGATAGAGAAATCATTATCAGATTATTCTGAACACCACAAAGGGAAGATTATCATCATAAAAATGAAAAAAATAGAAAAAAATCAAAAATAGCAAAGATATAAATAAGTCGACTTACTTGAACCAGAACAAATAAGAAAGCATGACAAAAATAGAATAAGAAATTAACAACAAGTAAGAAAGAAAAAAGAAGTATTTAACTTGTGTTGAACTCAAACTATAGCTATATTAAATAGAAGAAACAACTTTTAGGGGATAAACATTGTGTTTTCAAGGAGGGGTGCTGTGGGACTCAATAAATTGTATATATCTTCCCTGCCTGAGCTCTACAGAACTTAAGACATAAATTTTAAAAATAGAAGGAGAAACAAACTATCACCATTATTGCTGATAGAAAATAAGGAGACTTTAGGTCTGTAGTCAAGATGACATTAATGATATTGAGTACCATGTTTAGGTGGCCTTATCTACTCAATCATTGTGGGTAATTGTTTGGGGCTTATTTGCCCTCAAAGGTGAAGAGTGTAGAAAACATTATAGAACCTGTACATCTGTGACCAATGCTTTCTCAAGAGGATATAAGTAGACACTGAGTTGAGGATGCCCTGTTCATCTTTCTAAATTTTCCAATTAGATACAATTTCACTTTACCAAAGTAAGTAGTCATGAAGAGGTTAATTAGGACAGTACTTTGGAAAAGCTCATTTAAATGTAAAGTAGAAGTGGGGAAAAGACATTTATTCTACTATTCTACTTTATTTTCTTAGTCTTGGTTTTACCCATTAAATCTAACAAGAATGGGCTATTTGCCACAATAGGGGATATCAGAAGTCTATCTGAACTCTACCTTCAAAGAGGTTGCTCTCCAAATACCAATGGCTATGGCTTTCAGAAGAACCAATGACCATGGAGGACAATTTCTATTTTGTTGCCCAAAGTCTCAAACATAGTGCATTAATGAAATCAATTCTAAAACAGTTGAACCCAATACTGAAAGTTCCCTTCCATTCCACACTGTGTGTCTTCTTTGCCAAATAAGAACATCAGAGGTTCTGCAGTACAGTGAAGGGATGACATTAAAATGAGTAAAAGGCAGTCTTTAAATAAATGCATACATATATATATATTTATCAGACAACGATATGCCTCAATGCAAACTCCTTCTATAACCAAGTTTCTGTGAGGTAATTAAACTTTAATTTCTAAGCACAATGAGAGAGAGAGAGAGAGAGACAGATAGACAGACAGACAGACAGACTGAACCAAGCCCCAATTCCACAGGAGCTCTCTCAAGCAAAATTAATGTTGCCAAAGACAGGAGCAAGAACTTAGCGGGGTTAGAGTAAAGTGGGCTGGTTCAACGACCCATAATTCATATCCCATGAGATTCAGCTCAAATAGAAAAAAAAATTTGACAAGAAGTTAATTTTGAGCACTATGCATTGTCCATATGTGTGGGAAAAAAATAATGGAAGCAAACTTTGTTTTCTCTTACAGTTGAGTTAGAGACACGTACCATCTAGCAAATGTTTTAGATTAGTATTGTCACCAGTTATTTTGAGGGACCTTCTTTCACTGTCTTTCATTATCAAAACTTCCACTTCTCTTATGCTCTGCATTCCGAGAACCTAGAGCCGTTCCACTCTGGATCTACTTGCTGATGTTCCCTTTGCCATCTCTTCAGATAACACATTTGAGCCCTGTGCCCCCAGTGATTTTTCCACTACCTTTTGTTCCAGATTTTTTACGTCTGTAAAACCAAGGAGTGTTTTTTCTTTATCCTCACATTTATTTCTACTGTAGAATTGCCCTCAATAGGTTCCTGAATTGAAGCTGTGATAAATGTTTCTGAAGCTTGAGTCCCAGGAGTCCTGTAGGTTCCTGGAATTGAATGACTTCCTTTCTTTATTTTTCCTTTTTTTTTATCTGATCAAGGCATGGTTTTTCTAGCATTCATTTACACATTTGATATTTTGGTGTCTCTCATCCTAGAAATATGAAGTCAAAGCCTAATGTTTCTCCCAGAAGCATCTATTATTCAAACATAGCTTGTCTACCTTTTTATCCCTTAACACTTCCACCAACAAAATATTTTTCCATTGGTCCAGTCAGGCATATACTTAATAGATAATTATCTTGCCTGAATCTCCTTTAGTATCTTTCATCTATTTGTGCCCTTCTAAGGCTTACTTCTATTGTATAATTTCTCCAACATTACTCAGAGTGCCAGCAATATATCAGTAACTACATCTGCAGTAACTCTATCACCTTGAAAACACCTAATATTGCTCTAATTATTTTATACTAACCTTCATCTGAAACTTGTACAGATATTCTATAATCACCTTTTATGGCTCTTACCAGCCTCTAAGGATGATCTCCATGTAATAATGAAATCTTCTGTCATTTCTCTAATGTTCTCTTTTGTAGCAGTTTAGCATGACACATTTTTCCTTTTATTTTCTAGGTTTGGCATGTATATTTTAAAAGTAAGGACCTCATTTTTGCTCTGCCAACAGGAGAAAGTTAGCTGTTTTGCAATTTAAAAGCCATTCTGCACATTGATATTTAAAGGGCACATAAGGATTCTTCTTTCTTGTAAAATAAAGATTTGCTTCAGCCAAGCATATTTAGGAAAAGCTGTGCCTAAATAATAAGCTGTGACAGGCTGCACCCTGAGAACCTTCCTGCCTTTAGGGACACTTGCCTTGTTAAGGTCCCTCTGGTCCTTGTCCCTTAATTTATGCTTCTGCCTCTCTATAAAGAGACAATCACTTGTAGATAAATCTTTGATATGTAAGAGCCACTAAGATTAAAAAACCCTGTGGTCAGGTTAAAGACCTTCACCCTAGTACTGAAAAAAACAAATCACAAACATAAGAACTTCTTTGGTCTAAAATAAGCTTCTAAAAACACGTAAGAAAAAAATACATATCTGTCAAAACATAAAGTTCTAAAAACAGTGCCATGCTTCAGTCTCCACCAAATTCTCTCCATACAAATATTGTGCTTTCCTGAATTCTACTATTTTTGTTTATTTGTTTTTTCTCATTGCTAGCCCTATGTGGAGGACATTAAGGAGTTTCAGCTATTAGCACCCATCTTCCCTACCCAATCTGTAATATAAAACCGTGGAGTCATAGATGAGGTTAAAAACATCAATTTGAAGACTAAGAGCCCAGTGCAGGGTTAGGACAGAACTTCCCCTTCAGTACTCCCCTCTTCTGCTCGGACCAGATGGATTCAGATCTCTTTGTTACTCTCTCCAAATTTACTAAAGTAAATTACTCTACTTTCCCCAGGTAAAAAGAGATAAAAGGGTGGATGGAGGTCAGGAATGTGTTTGGAGAAGAAATCCCTTCTTAGAGAAATCAAGAATAGAAAATCAAACAAATAAACAAACAAAAAACAGGCAAAGAAATGCCTTGTAAATAGAAACTAAGAAAGAGAGCATATGTTAATATCATAAAACAACAGACAATACAATAGTTAATATCATAAAATACAGAATATTGGCAGAGGAGTGTCAGATAATATAAATTATTAGTGAGAATTTCAGAAAACGGAACCAACTAGGAACTGCTGGTTGAAGCATGAACTGTGACAGCCTCTTTGGAAAGCATTAGGACAGTAATAAATTAAATTAAGGCTGCATTTACCTTACAGTTCAGAAATTCCATCCTTGAGTTTTTGCTCTAGAGAAATTTACATTCTGGGCCATGTGTCATATACAAAAATGCAGAGAAAACTGGCTTGTCAGAACGAAAAATGTTAGCTGTGCATCCTAGAATTATACAGCATTTAGAAACAATAAATTAGAGGTACATACACTACCATGCACTCATTTTAAAAATGTAGTTCTCAATGAAACATGAAAGACACAAAATCTATAGAGCCAAATAATTTATGTTGATTAGAATACATAAACACTCAAGACAATGCTATCTATTTTATGAGGATATATGCAACATGTCTCAAGCAGTAGTATGAAGGCCCAGGGGAAAAGGAAAACAAAAAAGGAGTCTTGCAATGATCTGTGAAATTAATTTGCCATGAATCAGAAAAGTAGTCAAGGATCATAACCAGACATCCCCCACAGATAAACTGTAAACAACACCAAAAGATGAACATCCAAGAGAAAAATATACAAGTCATAAATTCAGGAAAATCATAATGGAAATGCAGTGCCAATGAATATATTAAGTAATTCTCAAAATCACTACTGATTGGAGCAATGCAAATAAAAACAATAAGGTATCAGGTTTTAACATTACATTTGGTAAAATAATTTAAAGATAGGAAAGTATAACATGTTTGCAAACTTGTGAGATAAGTACTGTTTTTCTCTGCTGGTGAAACTGTAAATTGCAATACTCATTTTGGAGGGAAAGA
>NW_006780882.1:1260343-1264228 GCF_000442215.2 Lipotes vexillifer | reverse complement strand
GGAAAGAGGAAAATAATGGAAGAATTAACAGGCAATTCCATTACTAGTTCTTATCATATGCATACGCATAGGGCATAGAAAGTATAAGAATACCCATTGTAACTTTGATTATAATAGTGGATAATTAGAAAAAATAGATGTTCATCATTATATGAACAATTAAATAAATTGAGGTATACCTACTATTAACAGTAGTTAAAATGAATGCAACAGATATGTATCATAGAAATAGATATGTAACATAGAAAGTTTCATAAGATTGGCAATATAGTTTTATTTTTAGTTTTATATAGTTTTATTTATAGTTTTATTTTACATAGTAAAACAATATATTTTCATGGGTACACATGTCTGTAAATATATATTGCCTAGAAGAAAGAATATCATACTGGAAAAATATATATCCCGCAAGGGGAATGCAATTGAATTTGTTTAAATGGAACTACACAGAAGGCAATTAAACACATGTTGAATTAAAAATAAAAGAAAAAATAACACTGAGGTGAATTAAATTAATAGGAAGAAAGATTTAATTTCCTCTCTTTCTTTTATTGACTTAACTGTAATGCACACAGTTAACAATATTTTCAGAGCTCATCTGTAATGTGGATGCTCATATTCTCCTGTGCTACTGGCTGTGCCCAGGCAAGGATAAACGTTATTCTACCACATTGATTTACCTGGTGTGTTAGGATAGACTAGGTTATGCCAGTATAACAATTAACTTTTAAATCTTTTTGCTTACAAAACTAAGGTGTATTTCTCACCTATCCCACATGTCTTTCCTAAGTCAACTGCATCTTATCTTCACTTAAGAACCTATGCTGATGGGACTGCCCAAGCATAGAGAAAATAAGACAAACCGTGCCCTGGTTCTTAAAGTTTCTGTTCAGAAATGTCACATTTCTGCCCATATTTAATTGGCTAAAGTAAGTTGTGTGGCAATCTTGAAACTATTGGAATAGGGAAGTATCATTCTTTCCTGGGGAAAAGCAGTGAATAATTTTTAATCATAGTACAATCTAACTTAACTGGTTTATGAAAGTAGTTTGAACTATACAGAAATAGAGTTCTAAAAGCAGATTCAGGGACTTCCCTGGTGGTCCAGTGGCTAAGACTCTGCATGTTCACTGCAGGGGGCGTGGATTCGATCCCTGGTTGGGGAACTAAGATCCCACATGCCGCATGGCATGGCCAATAAAAATAAATAAATAAATAAATAATTGCAAGCAGATTCATTTAATTCAGCGCTTTAAAAATATTCTAAAACAGTTGTAAAATGCTGTATTAACACAAGTTGTGTTATAACAAGTGAACATTAGAGTCACTTTTATGTGTGAGCCATAAGCAACACCATTTGCAGACAGTGATGACAATGCTTTGTGACTTACGGCATCAGAGCTGGGAGGGTGGTGAAATCTGACTATTTACTGCAGTTCTTGGGGAGAGTGCTAATTGTTTTATTTTTCTGTGTATTATGAATTGTTCTGGATAATGGATACTGTCAAAGATAAACACAGCTGGACATTAGCTAATATGGTGAAAGCAGACTATTCAGTAACTATTGACAGTAGGGGAAAGTGATGAGCTCCCCGGCAATTTGTGCAGAGTTTGATCCCAGAGGATGAAAATGGTGGTTACCAGGACCTGGAGAGTGAGGGAATTAGAGAGATGTCGATAAAAGATACAAACTTGCAACTAGAAGATATATAACTTCTCAAGATCTGATGTACATCCTAGAGATTACAAGTCAACAATACTGTACTGAATACTTCAAAAGTGCTATAAGACTAACTCTGAAATGTTCTCACCATAACAAATAATTATGTGATATGATAGACATATTAGCTGACTCTACAGTGATAATCATATTACTATATATGTGAATCAATCAACAGGTTGTACACCTTAAACTTACACAGTGTTACATGTTAATTATATAATTAATTAATTAACTGAGAACAAAGCAGTAGGGAGGGGAAATGGCAAGGCCTTGAACAGAATCAGGAAAGGGAAAAATTTTAAAAAGCAGCAAGGAGAGCTTGGTCCATGGGAAACCTATCTGGGTTTGCTAACCTGTGCTTATGGAAGTTAGCTCACACCCTCTCAGGACCGGGAAACAGAGGTCCTTATCATCAGGTGTTGGCTGGAACACACAGTAAATTATTTTGGCAGCCTGGAGTTTTCTCAGGCAGGCTAGTATCATCCTAGTGATACAGACTTGAGGTGTTAGAAATTATGCTAGCGTTTGTTTAAATCCACATAAGCCAAGTCTAGGCCTAGCCAAGATGAGCAGCCACATGGCACAGGGAGATCAGCTCGGTGCTTTGTGACCACCTAGAGGGGCAGGATAGGGAGGGTGGGAGGGAGACGCAAGAGAGAAGAGATATGGGGATATATGTATATGTATAGCTGACTCACTTTGTTATAAAGCAGAAACTAACACACCATTGTAAAGCAATTATACTCCAATAAAGATGTTAAAAAAAACAAAAAAAAAAGATGAGGACTCAGAGGAGCGTGACTAGATTGTGGTCCAGGAGAGACTGCTTGTAAACACCTGCATACGGAAAGTTTTCTGTTGCATCTCAGGAAGAAAAAACTTACTTTTATAATTTTCTCTCAAAAAATGAGATTATCTATTTCAACATTTAACAGAATCATGTAATTATGTGGATTTGATCCTATATATCCTATTTATCATTGTTCCTCTCATATTCTAATGGGATATAAACTTTGTTGAGGAAGAGATTTATCCCATTTTATAGTTATCTGAGATTATTTATACTATTCATTTTTATGCCTCATTAGTCAATCCCCACTGATGGATAACAATCCTGAGTTATTGAATAATAATTCTATTATGTGCACATTACTTTTTTTATTGTACTTTATCTGATTAATTTGCTAAAGGTCATGGTTTGTGCCATTACTAACAAAAAACTGGCTGAATATAGGACCTTGATAAATACCTTAAATTAGTAAAGAGAAATTAAATCATCTACATTTGCCAAAATATTTAGAAGACTATAATTTGCCTCCTTTCCTTAATACAGAAAGACTTCTGAAGTCAAAACTGGCCTATGACCATTCCTAAAAACAAAATAAAGCAAATCAATCAAACAAAAATCAACAACAAAAAATTCCCTCTTATGTTTCCATTTAGTCCCAGGGTTCTATGGCAGGGGAGATTAATGACACAATTCTATTATCCTAGGGAAACTGAAACAACACTGAATTACTGGGGCAATTGTCAGCTGTTCTTCTAAGTGAAGAAAATCTCCTGCTTCACCTCCCTCTAATAGTTCTTTCCCAGAAATAGAGTTTTCAGAAAATAGCTTCAGAAATCCATGCATCCTGAGTGTTCCTCTGTGACCATTTTAACCTCTTCTTTCCTCTGGTGATTAAGGTTGAGCATTGAACACATAATGCTGGTGGCCCTTTTCCTGACTTCACCCTCACATGTTCAATATTTCCAAATTAAATATACTTTCAGTTCAATGAAAAGTAGAAAAGGAATTATCCTAAAATCAACTCACTGTATGGTTCACACTTTAAACACGGTTTGAAATGACTTTTCAACCCTGGCTACTCTTAGAGGGAAAGAAATCCAAAATGCAGCTATACACATTAGTCCTGTTACTTTAGAAGACACAGCTAGTGAAAGTCTTTTAACAGGCAGGAATGTATTCATATTCGAATAGTCCCATGAGTCCCATATTAGACAGAACTGAATCTGGCAAAAGGAATATTTTTCATGTCTGAAATAACATTAAAAACGATCATACACCCAGTAAAACACATTCTACCTAACTGGATGATATTTTTTTTTCATGAGAGATAAGCAAACTAGGGCATTTGAGTTCTTGTATTACAATTCCTGCT
>NW_006780882.1:1246370-1260329 GCF_000442215.2 Lipotes vexillifer | reverse complement strand
TTCCTGCTGGGGTCAAGATGACACTACTCTTCCCCTTTTCCTTTACTTCATTGTCCTTACTTTCTTGCACTTTCTCCAGCATTTCTTCTGACTTACTCATGCTCGTCCTAGGTCTGAGCCACACAAATTGCTCATAGACAAAGATGACACTAAGGGAGAAAGACACTCCTCATCTGGGGGGTGGTGTGTGTGCATGCCATGTGTGCATGCACAAGTCAACTAAAAGTGCTTAGTTTTCCTTTAATTTTGAGATTGAAAGTTATTTGCCTTTCCTTTCTTTCCTTCCAAATTGAGCAACTGACATAAGTAGCCAAATGAAGAATAAACAGTATCTGAGTTAATATTAGTAAATTAGTAAGCTTGATAGCATAGTGGAATTTATCCCCAAAGCGAATTGAATATAGGGTTTCTTTACTTTCCAGACTTAAATCTAGATCTTGGAAGACACTGGTGGGAAAGACATTGACGCAACTAATTTTATGGATGCCTGTGATTTGTTTCATAAACCCATGTGTCAGCAGCAAAGAAAGAATCAGAAAAAGATAATAAATAGGCCTAAATGTCCATGTGAATCCATTGGTTCTATCCTTTAATTTGCCTGGCTCTCTTTTTTCCTGGGTACTCAGAATTATAAGGGTAAGTAGAATCAAGTTTCCTTCCTCACAATATTTTAAGGAGATTGAATTATCCTAATAATTTCCTATTTTATGGACTCTATTTTAAAGGATGCCATAGTGACTGTACTTGTTAAATATATCCCAAAATATATAGAAGATAATATTTAATTAACAATTTCAAAAAGAATAACAATAAAATGGATGAAATACTATACTATGTAATGCGAAGAGCGTTAAGTAGAGAAATCTTATCATTGTCAAATATACCTAAATGGGAACAACATTAAGTTTACAGACAGAAAACATATGGAAGATTTTCATGTTAAAGTATTAGAACCAGTTTGAAGACATACTGTAGAATATAACATTTTTGGAAATGTTTTTGCTTAGGAACCACTTGCCTTATAAACATAGTACTCTACATCTGGGTCCAGTTCTAATCACACATTATGTTTTATTATTATTTGTTTATTATTATTCACTTATTATTCCCTTGAGGTTGTAATCAAGGGAAGCAAAACACTTCTCACACCTAAGTATAATTTGCCTACTTGTTAGTTTTTAAAATCAGCATATGGTTTTTAGTTAGTTTGAAAATGCATTTTTATAACAAACTTTTCATTGTATTTCCAAAGTAGTAATTTCACTATAAAAGTTGCAGGAATTCAAGATATTAATCATTATCTAATTCAATCTTCCATCAAATGAAGGAATCATTTTTTCAACTTTCGAGATGTATTATTTCCCTTTTTGCCTTTTATTCTCACCTTGGTACCCTCTATCATTTCATAAGCATCAATCATATGGATGGCTTAGTAGGTTTATGCTGTCATGACACATACTGTTCCACTTAGATTCTTTCTGTTTTATTTTTCCATCAGAAATGCTATGCCCTTTCATTGCATCTAGTCATGAAAAGTTAGGGTGATTTGTTTTGGCTTGTTTCCCCAGTAATACCAAACAGATGAAACTTTAAATTCATATTAGTTGCATTTATTTTGCATATTGCATATTAGTAGACTTTTAAAAGATATTAGTGTACTCTGCCATCTTCTTTAATATTTCTCCCTGATTTACTAGATATTTTCATCTTCCTTATTTATTACAGTCTTTATTTTTCATTATTTTGAGATCTTTGTCCTCCTTTCCAAAATGTTTCCCTTTCATTCAAGTATTTTTTTCTTCCAGTTTTATTGATATAAAATTGACATACAGCACTGTATAAGTTTAAGGTAATAATAGCATTTAACAGCATAATAGTTTGCCTTACATACTTCATGAAATTATCACAATGGGTTTAGTGAACATGCATCATCTCATATAGATACCACATTGAAGAAATAGAAAAAAGAATGTTTTTCCTTGGGATGAGAACTCAGGATTTACTCACAACTTTCATATATAATATACAGCAATGTTAGTTATATTTATCATGTTGTACATTACATCCCTAATACTTATTTATAACTGGCAGTTTGTATGTTCTGACTCCATCCAATTCCCTACCCCTCACTGCTCACCTCCGGTAACCACAAATTTGATGTCTTTCTATGAGTTTGTCTGGCTGTGACTATATCCAAACTGAGGAATGAAGATCATGTACTCCTGAGGGGTCTATAATGAGCCTTTTCTCTCCTAAAAGAAGGTAGCGGTTCAAGGCTCTAAATATCTTGATGATATAAAGTTTTTTCTAGATGAAGTAATGGTTTCTTTGATAAACCTGCCAAACAATACACTTCTGATCCATTTGTTTCTGTCACCTGAAATTATTTTCTGGACACAAATGTCAAGTATATTTTACTTCCCTACTTTCTGACCCCACGACTCTCTCATTCTCTTATCAGCCTGAATAAACACAAGCAGCTATCTGGAAAAAAAAAAAAAAAAGATGGGAGGACCATTAAAATGGTATTTTCCCCGGGTTACTTTATTAAATCAAGATTATTTTACTGGGCTTCCCTGGTGGTGCAGTGGTTGAGAGTCCACCTGCCGATGCAGGGGCATAAGCATCAATCATATGGATGGCTTAGTAGGTTTATGCTGTCATGACACATACTGTTCCACTTAGATTCTTTCTGTTTTATTTTTCCATCAGAAATGCTATGCCCTTTCATTGCATCTAGTCATGAAAAGTTAGGGTGATTTGTTTTGGCTTGTTTCCCCAGTAATACCAAACAGATGAAACTTTAAATTCATATTAGTTGCATTTATTTTGCATATTGCATATTAGTAGACTTTTAAAAGATATTAGTGTACTCTGCCATCTTCTTTAATATTTCTCCCTGATTTACTAGATATTTTCATCTTCCTTATTTATTACAGTCTTTATTTTTCATTATTTTGAGATCTTTGTCCTCCTTTCCAAAATGTTTCCCTTTCATTCAAGTATTTTTTTCTTCCAGTTTTATTGATATAAAATTGACATACAGCACTGTATAAGTTTAAGGTAATAATAGCATTTAACAGCATAATAGTTTGCCTTACATACTTCATGAAATTATCACAATGGGTTTAGTGAACATGCATCATCTCATATAGATACCACATTGAAGAAATAGAAAAAAGAATGTTTTTCCTTGGGATGAGAACTCAGGATTTACTCACAACTTTCATATATAATATACAGCAATGTTAGTTATATTTATCATGTTGTACATTACATCCCTAATACTTATTTATAACTGGCAGTTTGTATGTTCTGACTCCATCCAATTCCCTACCCCTCACTGCTCACCTCCGGTAACCACAAATTTGATGTCTTTCTATGAGTTTGTCTGGCTGTGACTATATCCAAACTGAGGAATGAAGATCATGTACTCCTGAGGGGTCTATAATGAGCCTTTTCTCTCCTAAAAGAAGGTAGCGGTTCAAGGCTCTAAATATCTTGATGATATAAAGTTTTTTCTAGATGAAGTAATGGTTTCTTTGATAAACCTGCCAAACAATACACTTCTGATCCATTTGTTTCTGTCACCTGAAATTATTTTCTGGACACAAATGTCAAGTATATTTTACTTCCCTACTTTCTGACCCCACGACTCTCTCATTCTCTTATCAGCCTGAATAAACACAAGCAGCTATCTGGAAAAAAAAAAAAAAAAGATGGGAGGACCATTAAAATGGTATTTTCCCCGGGTTACTTTATTAAATCAAGATTATTTTACTGGGCTTCCCTGGTGGTGCAGTGGTTGAGAGTCCACCTGCCGATGCAGGGGACACGGGTTCGTGCCCCAGTCCGGGAAGATCCCACATGCCGCGGAGCGGCTGGGCCCGTGGGCCTTGGCCGCTAAGCCTGCGCGTCCGGAGCCTGTGCTCCACAACAGGAGAGGCCACAACACTGAGAGGCCCACGTACCGCAGAAAGAAAACAAAAACAAAAACAAAAAACAAAACAAAACAAAAAAGGATTTTACTGGCCCTTTTTCCATAAAACTTCTATAAAATTCTATTTCAGAAACATTCTTCCTCATTCTTGGGAAGCCTTGAATTTCTAGAGTATCCTTCTCATATCTTCAAAAAAATCTGCCAATGGCTTAAAATGCATACTACTATCTTTCCTAGTACTCTAAGTCTTGTAAGCATGAAATCTGCAGGTGGCTTTCATATTTTCAGTCTCTTACATCTGTTGCCTTGCTGCTCTTCTTGTAGTTGTTACCTTGCTGCTTGCAACATGAGAAATAATGCTTTGAGATATAATTTAAGTTTTTAATAGTACAGCATCCCACCTCTGTATCAATTTATTTACTGATCAGAATAGACTAGACTTTCCTATGATAATAAATTGCCAAGTCCCAGTGTCTTAATTCATTAAAGTTTTATTTATTGACCACCCCTTGTTGACCATGTATTGACCCACCTCATTAAAGAGAGAGCTGCTCTCTCTTTAATGATGATTTTGTGGCTTCCTCGTTTTTATAGCTGTGCCATCAAATGCAGTGCTTCCAAGGAACCATGGAAAGAGAAAAGGACCAGAAGAAGCATATATTTAATTTCCCAGAAACTAGTTGCATGGCTTCCAAACTGACTTTAGGGGAGGCTTGGGAATATGATTTTCCTGCATTCCCAAGAGGAGAATGTTGTGATGAATTATCTGCCATACCTTACTGTTACAGTTAATTAGCATTAGATGATCAAAATAATTTTTGTTCCCTTTTCTGCTTTAACGTAAGCTAAGAAAAAAAAAAATCCTGTGTGATTTTCTAAACTCTCTGGTAGTCACTATTCATCCATATATGAGTATATGAGTTTCCTATTACTGAAGTAAATTATTGAAACATATCAATATCCCTAGACTAACTGCCCATATCCCCTAACTCAACATTCTTTTAAATGTGTGGGTTTTTTTATGTAATACTTCACTGTCTTTATTTTACTTTTTTGAATTTAATATTATTTATTTTTTTATACAGCAGGTTCTTATTAGTCATCCATTTTATACACATCAGTGTATACATGTCAATCCCAATCTCCCAATTCATCCCACCACCACCCCCCACCCCCGCCACCTTCCCCCCCTGGTGTCCATACCTTTGTTCTCTACATCTGTGTCTCAAATTCTGTCCTGCAAACTGGTTCATGTGTACCACTTTTCTAGGTTCCACATACATGCGTTAAATGTACGATATTTGTTTTCCTCTTTCTGACTTACTTCACTCTGTATGACAGTCTCTAGATCCATCCACGTCTCAACATATGATGCAATTTTGTTCCTTTTATGGTTTAGTAATATTCCATTGTATATATGTACCACATCTTTATCCATTCATCTGTCGATGGGCATTTAGGTTGCTTCCATGACCTGGCTATTGTAAATAGTGCTGCAATGAACATTGGAGTGTATGTGTTTTTGAATTATGGTTTTCTCTGGGTATATGCCCAGTAGTGGGATTGCTGGATCATATGGTAATTCTATTTTTAGTCTTTTAAGGAACCTCCATACTATTCTCCATAGAGGCTGTATCAATTTACATTCCCACCAACAGTACAAGTGGGTTTCCTTTTCTCCACACCCACTCCAGCATTTGTTGCTTGTAGATTTTCTGATGAGGCCCATTCTAACTGGTGTGAGGCGATATTTCATTGTAGTTTTGATTTGGATTTCTCTAATAATTAGTGATATGAACAACTTTCATATGCTTCTTGGCCATCTGTATGTCTTCTTTGGAGAAATGTCTATTTAGGTCTTCTGCCCATTTTCGGATTGGGTTGTTTCTTTAATATTGAGCTGCATGAGCTCTTTATATATTTTGGAGATTAACCCTTTGTCCACTGATTCATTTGCAAATATATTCTCCCATTTTGAGGGCTGTCTTTTCACCTTGTTTATGGTTTCCTTTGCTGTGCAAAAGCTTTGAAGTTTCATTAGGTCCCATTTGTTTTTTTTTGTTTTTATTTCCATTATTATAGAAGGTGGATCAAAAAAGATCTTGCTCTGATTTATGTCAAAGAGTGTTCTTCCTGTTTTCCTCTGAGAGTTTTATAGTCTCTGGTCTTACATTTAGATCTCTAATCCGTTTTAAGTTTATTTTTGTGTATGGTATTAGAGAGTGGTCTAATTTCATTCTTTTACATGTAGCTGTCCAGTTTTCACAGCACCACATATTGAAGAGACTGTCTTTTCTCCATTGTATATCCTTGCCTCCTTTGTTATAGATTAGTTGATCATAGGTGGGTGGGTTTATCTCTGGGCTTTCTATCTTGTTCCATTCACTTATATTTCTGTTTTTGTGCTAGTACCATATTGTCTTGATTACTGTAGCTTCGTAGTATACATTGAAGTCAGGGAGTCTGATTCCTCTAGCTCCATTTTTTACCCTCAAGACTGCTTTGGCTATTCGGGGTCTTTGTGTCTCCATACAAATTTTAAGATTTTTTGTTTTACTTCCATAAAAAATGCCATTGGTAATTTGATAGAGATTGCACTGAATCTGTAGATTGCTTTGGTTAGTATAGTTATTTTCACAATATTGATTCTTCCAATCCAAGAACATGGTATATCTCTCCATCTGTTGGTATCATCTTTAATTTCTTTCATCAGTGTCTTATAGTTTTCTGCATACAGGTCTTTTGTCTCGCTAGGTAGGTTTATTCCTAGGTATTTTATTCTTTATGTTGGAATGGTAAAGGGGAGTGTTTCCTTAATTTCCCTTTAAGGTTTTTCATCATTAGTGTATAGGAATGCAAAAGATTTCTATGCATTAATTTTGTATCCTGCAACTTTACCAAATTCATTGATTAGTTCTAGTAGTTTTCTGGTGGCCTCTTTAGGATTCTCTATGTATAGTATCATGTCATCTGCAAACAGTGACAGTTTTACTTCTTGTTTTCCAATTTGTTTCCTTTTATTTCTTTTTCTTCTCTGATTGCCATGGCTAGGACTTCCAAAACTATGTTGAATAATAGTGGTGAGAGTGGACATACTTGTCTTGCTCCTCATCTTAGAGGAAATGCTTTCAGTTTTTCACAGTTGAGAATGATGTTTGCTGTGGGTTTGTCACATATGGTCTTTATTATGTTGAGGTAGGTTCCCTCTATGCTCATTTTCGAGAGTTTTTATAAATGGGTGATGAATTTTGTCAAAAGCTTTTTTTGCATCTATTGAGATGATCATATGGTTCTTATTCTTCAATTTGTTAATATGGTGTATCACATTGATTTGGGTATATTGAAGAATCCTTGCATCCATGGGATAAATCCCACTTGATCATGGTGTATGATCCTTTTAATGTGCTGTTGGACTCTGTTTGCTAGTATTTTGTTGAGGATTTTTGCATCTATATTCATCAGTGATATTGGTCTATAATTTTCTTTTTTTGTAGTATCTTTGTCTGGTTTGGGTATCAGGGTGATGGTGGCCTCACAGAATGAGTTTGGGAGTGTTCCTTCCTCTGCAGTTTTTTGGAAGAGTTTGAGAAGGATAGGTGATTAGCTCTTCTCTAAATGTTTGATAGAATTCACCTGTGAAGCCATCTGGTCCTGGACTTCTGTTTGTTGGAAGATTTTTAATCACAATTTCAATTTCATTACTTGTGATTGGTCTGTTCATATTTTCTATTTCTTCCTGGTTCAGTCTTGAGAGGTTATACCTTTCTAAGAATTTGTCCATTTCTTCCAGGCTGTCCATTTTATTGGCATAGAGTTGAGTTCCCTGTAGTAGTCTCTTAGGATGCTTTGTATTTCTGCAGTATCTGTCGTAACTTCTCCTTTTTCATTTCTAATTTTATTGATTTGAGTCTTCTCTCTCTTTTTCTTGAGGAGACTGGCTAATGGCTTATCAATTTTATCTTCTCAAAGAACTAGCTTTTGTTTTATTGATCTTGGCTATTGTTTTCTTTGTTTCTATTTCATTTATTTCTGCTGTGATCTTTGTGATTTTTTTCCTTCTGCTAACTTTGGGTTTTGTTTGTTCTTCTTTTCCTTTAGGTGTAAGGTTAGATTGTTTATTTGAGATTTTTCTTGTTTCTTGAGGTAGCTTGCATAGCTATAAACTTCCCTCTTAGAACTGCTTTTGCTGCAGCCCATCAGTTTTGGATTGCGTGTTTTCATTGTCATTTGTCTCTAGGTATTTTTTGATCTCCTCTCTGATTTCTTCAGTTATCACTTTGTTATTTAGTAACACATTGTTTAGCCTCCATGTGTTTGTATTATTTTTTTGTTTTTTTCTCTGTAATTGATTTCTAATCTCATAGCGTTGTGGTCAGAAAAGATGCTTGATATGATTTCAATTTTCTTAAATTTACTGAGGCTTGATTTGTGACCCAAGATGTGATCTATCCTGGAGAATGTTCCGTGCACACTTGAGAAGAAAGTGTAATCTGCTGTTTTTGGATGGAATGTCCTATAAATATCAATTAAATCTCTCTGGTTTATTGTGTGATTTAAAGCTTGTGTTTCCTAATTAATTTTCATTTTTATGATCTGTCCATTGGTGTAAGTGAGGTGTTAAAGTCCCCCAGTATTATTGTGTCACTGTCGATTTCCTCTTTTATAGCTGTTAACAGTTGCATTATGTATTGAGGTGCTCCTGTGTTGGGTTCATATATATTTATAATTGTTATATCTTCTTCTTGGATAGATCCCTTGGTCATTATGTAGTGTCCTTCCTTGTCTCTTGTAATGGTCTTTGTTTTACAGTCTATTTTATCTGATATGAGTATTGCTACTCCAGCTTTCTTTTGATTTCCATTTGCATGGAATATCTTTTTCCATTCCCTCACTTTCAGTCTGTATGTATCCCTAGGTCTGAAGTGGGTCTCTGTAGACAGCACATATATGGGTCTTGTTTTTGTAACCATTCAGCAAGCCTGTGTCTTTTGGTTGGAGCATTTAATCCATTGATTTTTAAGGTAATTATCATTATGTGCATTCCTATTACCATTTCCTTAATGGGTTTTGGGTTTGTTTTTGTAGGTCCTTTTCTTCTCTTGTGTTTCTCACTTAGAGAAGTTCCTTTAGCATTTGTTGTAGAGCTGATTTGGTGGTGCTGAATTCTCTTAGCTTTTGCTTGTCTGTAAAGCTTTTGATTTCTCCATCGAATCCGAAAGAGATCCTTGCCGGGTAGAGTAATCTTGGTTGTAGGTTCTCCCCTTTCATCACTTTAAGTATACCATGCCACTCCCTTCTGGCTTGTAGAGTTTATGCTGAGGAATCAGCTGTTACCCTTATGGGAGACCCCTTGTATGTTATTTGTCATTTTTCCCTTGCTGCTTTTAATAATTCTTTGTCTTTAATTTTTGCCAATTTGATTACTGTGTGTCTCAGCGTTTCTCCTTGAGTTTATCCTGTATGGGACTCTCTGTGCTTCCTGGACTTGGGTGGCTATTTCCTTTCCCAAGTTAGGGAAATTTTTGACTATCATCTCTTCGAATATTTTCTCGGGTCCTATCTCTCTTCTCCGTCTGGGACCCCTATAATGCGAATGTTGTTGCGTTTAATGTTGTCCCAGAGATCTCTTAGGCTGTCTTCATTTCTTTTCATTCACTTTTCTTTATTCTGTTCTGCAGCCGTGAATTCTACCATTCTGTCTTCCACGTCACTTATCCCTTCTTCTGCCTCAGTTATTCTGCTATTGATTCCTTCTAGTGTAGTTTTCATTTCAATTATTGTATTGTTCATCTCTGTTTGTTTATTCTTTAATTCTTCTAGGTCTTTGTTAAACATTTCTTGCATCTTCTCGATCTTTGCCTCCATTCTTTTTCCAAGGTCCTGGATCATCTTCACTATCATTATTCTGACTTCTTTCTCTGGAAGGTTGCGTATCTCCACTTCATTTAGTTGTTTTTCTGGGGTTTTATCTTGTTCCTTCATCTGGTACCTAGCCCTCTGCCTTTTCATCTTGTCTATCTTTCTGTGAATGTGGTTTTTGTTCCACAGGCTGCAGGATTGTAGTTCTTCTTGCTTCTGCTGTCTGCCCTCTGGTGGATGAGGCTATCTAAGAGGCTTGTGCAGCTTTCCTGATGGGAGGGACTGGTGGTGGGTAGAGGTGGCTGTTGCTCTGGTGGGCAGAGCTCAGTAAAACTTTAATCCTCTTGCCTGCTGATGGGTGGGGCTGGGTTCCCTCCCTGTTGGTTTTCGGCCTGAGGCGACCCAACACTGGAGCCTACCCAGGCTCTTTGGTGGGCCTAATGGCAGACTCTGGGAGGGCTCATGCCAAGAGTACCTCCCAGAACTTCTGCTGCCAGTGTCCTTGTTCTCACGGTGAGACAGAGACACCCCCACCTCTGCAGGAGACCCCGCAGCACTAGCAGGTAGGTCTGGTTCAGTCTCTATGGGGTCACTGCTCCTTCCCCTGGGTCCCGATGCACACACTACTTTGTGTGTGCCCTCCAGGAGTGGAGACTCTGTTTCCCCCAGTCCTGTTGAAATCCTGCAATCAAATCCCGCTAACCTTCAAAGTCTGATTCTCTAGGAATTCCTCCTCCCGTTGCCAGACCCCCAGGTTGGGAAGCCTGATGTGGGGCTCAGAACCTTCACTCCAGTGGGTGGACTTCTGTGGTATAAGTGTTCTCCAGTTTGTGAGTCACCCACCCAGCAGTTATGGGATTTGATTTTATTGTGATTGCACTCCCCCTACTGTCTCATTGTGGCTTCTCCTTTGTCTTTGGATGTGGGGTATTTTTTTTGTGAGTTCCAGTGTCTTCCTGTTGATGATTGTTTGTTAGGCAGTTAGTTGTGATTCCAGTGTTCTCTCATGAGGGAGTGAGATCACGTCCTTCTACTCTGCCATCTTGAACCAACCTTCCTGTGTGAGTTTTTATATTTCCCTACTTTCTTTCCCTTGGTATCTCATTCACATCCCTGTTTCTACCTTCCACTGCTGTTGGAAGAGTAGGCAGGATCAGTTCATGGATTTCACATCAAGAAGAATGCATTTGTAGAAAATACATATGAAATATAAGGTAAAACAAAAAATGAAGATAAGAATTACATCATTTATTTATGTATTTAGTCAAGTTTACACATTTTTTACCTCCATTGACAAGTTACAGGTGTAACTGTATTATTCTGCTGTTCATCCATAACAAAAGCCACAGAATTTATCCAATTTTACTCTTACCAGATATTTTCAAAAGCATTTGTATAGGTCATAGGGGCCTAATGCAGTGATATTCTGTCTTTAAAACTTGACCCAGCTGGTTGAAAATGTGCATTTTCTAACTAATTAAGCCTGGCCAGTTCAGAAGCGTGGTCACTTTAATTAGATGTCTGAGATAATGACCTTCTCTTCTCATTGCCAGTTCTGAGATATTCCATTACTTGCATGACTTGTTACCTAATCTTTAAAAATCTACTACATCTGCAGGAATTGCCACTTTCCTTTTTATCTTTGAGATTCTTTCTGAAGATACTCACACATTAAGAACAACAGGTAAGATTCTTTAAAGGTCAATTGCGTATGTGTCTTAAAACTTTATTCTACCTAAAATATCACTTCTCTAACAATCTTATCACATAAGGTGATGCATTAAACTTTAAAATTAGATTTATTTTTGTCATGGATTTAATGACAACATCTTTATGCAAACATGTACTGTCTGTTGGGTGCCAAGATGAGAGGAAAACATCATGTCCCTCTTAGAATCTAGAATATGTAGATTACTGTTGGCAAATTAAAAGCAAAATCTCCTACTGATCTCCACAGAGGTAAAAGAGAAATAAAATAGCTTCATTATTGAATAAGCTTTAAACCAGGCTTTGATGTGAAATCATAGGCAATCTGCTACAGAGACTGTAAAGTTAGAAAGACTTTTATATAGCCAAGTTGACACAACTGTATGATCAGTACCAAGATGGCTGTTCTCTTGCTCTCTGTACATCCCCTACTTGACCAGTCCCTGACTCACCTACACACTACTCACCTGACTGACCTTCCCTCTTAATCACAGAACCTAATCAGTAAATGCCTATGTACTTGCCCCCTTGGCCCTAGCTAGTGACTGTTCTAATCGTTATCATAATCTTATCTCCACTATGATAGTTTATCAAAGGAGCAGTGAAGGGCTGGATCCTCTTTGGTTTCCCTGGTAACTGATGAGTCAACATGAGGACAATTCCCTTATAACTGGTAATCTCCTTCTTCTTCTGGTAGGAAAGTCTGTTGCCATGTCCTGCCTGCTATCTGCAGTCCACAGTGGGGTGTTGCTCCAGGACCATCCTTGCTTTGGACATGAAAAATCCCATCCCTTATCAGCTGAACTGTTTTTGTCTCTGTCACTGCCTCTGCGTTCATTCTTTGTTCTTGAGGCTGGGCTTGCAGACCTGTGGGTTGCAGCCCAACAGCTCTCTATTCTTTTCCATTGGTCTACAGATCTGTTTTTATGCTAATATTATGTCGCTTCAATTACTGTAGCTTTGTAATATACTTTGAAATCTGTTATTCCTCCTCAATATTGCTTTGACTATTTTTTTTTTTGGTTCTGTTAGGTAGTTAGTCAGACATCAGCAGCAAGTAAGTGACAGTGGCAGAAAGACAAGAGGGGAATAATCAAATCACACCCCAGCCATCTGGGGACCCTCCCCTGACTTTAGCAGCAAGGAGGTGACAGTGGTGAAAAGACAAGAGGAGAATAGTCAGGTTACACCCCAACCATCTGGGGACCCTCCTCTGACCCCACTTGGAACAGGTGAAACTATGGTTGGGTGGTGGGCAACTTATCTTGATAAAGAGGGAACACAGCAACACGAGGGAACTTCCCCTGGGCTGCGCATGCCCAGACCAGACAGGCGTATAACCTACTGTAAACCCAAACTCATTATATCATCACTATAATAAAATCGGCATGTGGTTTTGCCCCCCGCCCCGCCCCCACTGTGGGCTTTTCTTAGCAAATCAAGGGTGAGGGCATGTGCAATAATGAACTTGTTTCACAGCTCAGGACTGTCAACCAAATAATGATCCCTGGTCACTCACCCACGATTGCACCCCGCCTCCTCACCAAACACTCCTTATAAACACCCTGAAGCCTGTACAGGAGTGCTGGTTTCACTTCGTGGAAACAGCCCTCTCTCCCTCTGAGAGCATAACTATGCTTTAATAAACTTTGCTTTGAGCTTAAGCCGGAAGTGGTAGTCTGCAATTCTTTGCTTGCTATCACAAGGGCCGAGACTGCTGGTCTAGGTCTTCCACTGACCTCCTCTGTTGGAGCCATTTGACATAATGCACACCAAACTGGTAAGAGTTCCATATAAATTTTAGAATTTTTTTTCTACTTCTGTAAAAATTATCATTGAGATTTTGTTAGGGACTGTATTGAATCTGCAGATAACTTTGGATAGTATGAATATTTTAACTATATTAAGTCTTCCAATTACTGAACAAAGAACATCTTTCTGTTTAATTTCTTTCATAATTGTTTTGTAGTTTTCAGTGTACGAGTCTTTCACCTCCCTGGTTAAGTTTATTTCTAAGTATTTGATTCTATTTTTTTGGTGCTTATATAAATTTGATTGTTTTCTTCATGTATTATATGTCATCTGCAAACAGAGATAACTTTACTTCTTCCTTTTTAATTGGATTTCTTTTATTTTTCCTAATATCTCTGGCTAGAACTTCAAGTATTATGTTGAATAGAAGTAGTGAAACTGGGCATCCCTGCCTTGTTCCTGGTATCAGAGGAAAAGCTTTCAGTTTTTCACTATTGAGTATGATGTTGGCTGTGGGTTTTTCACATATGATTTTGTTATGTTTCTTACGTTGATGTAAATTCCTTCTCTACCTAGTTTGTCAATTTTTTGTGTGTGTGTGGTACGCGGGCCTCTCACTGTTGTGGCCTCTCCCGTTGCGGAGCACAGGGTCTGGATGCGCAGGCTCAGCGGCCATGGCTCACGGGCCCAGCCTCTCTGTG
>NW_006780882.1:1240357-1245675 GCF_000442215.2 Lipotes vexillifer | reverse complement strand
TTTCCCAAAGAATCAATAACATTTTAATTGAAATAGAATGTTTATATCAATTTATTAATTTTCTGGACCTCTCTGATACAAATGAAAATGATGATCACTTTCACTATGAAAGTCTCAAACTTTTGTGTTTGGATTTTTGCATTGGTCCTCAAGCCCTAAGTATTAAGTATCTCAGTTTCCTTGCTGAGGTTCTTCTGTATCTCCATTTTAAAATTTGGAGGTTTTATCTTTTCTCATACTCCATTTACCATCAATATCTAATGACTCTACGCACATTCAGGTCCCTTAGACACTTACATATTAATATGTCAAAAATTAAACTGCCCTGCATCCACACATCTCTTTATATTTCTCTCTCATCTCTGCAGTGATGAAAGACCATGTAACTTGACTCCTAAGCTATTAATAACAAGCTAAACTATGATACCACCTACCTAGACTGATTTAACTTCCTAATTTCATGTGTATTTTTACCTGATAAATGTCCATTTCTATTTTAGCATCTTATTTTGCTTTTGCCAGATCTACAGAACTACCATTTGATAGCAATGATTTAAAAATTGTTGTAGTGTTTTAATATTCCATATTAAGTTTTAATATTAGTTTTATTTGTTACTATTCTTAATGTAATATTTTCCAAATATTCAGGAATTTTCATATCAAATACATTATTTTAACAGAATTTTTTATTTAATAGCTTGGATTATTTATTTTAATGAGAATTTTACTAATAATTTAAGTGGTACTGATGGTGCATCTCTCCTTTATTTCTGTAATTGCTAACTGCAAAGTCTAAGAGTTAAAGATTAATTTATTTACTTTTTCCTGACTTTGGATCACTGACATGATTCTCATGTCCAAGAGAGACAGAAAAGAAAGAAGAAAAGAAAAGAAAAAGAAAGCTAGCTAAGTTAATAAAAGTATCATGAGACTGCTCTTATCTTAAACTACTTGTGAAATATTCATTGTCCTTTTGTCCTGAGAAATCAAATAACCTCTCAGACTTTCAAAGTAAACCTTTCAAACAAATCAATCAAGTTTAAAACATTTCCAAGTAAAATAAAAATTATTCCTCTTAATCATTTTTAATAAAAATGAATGCCACCTTTATCCTCCCCCACTCACTGACTTTAGTAACCAAATATAAATGTTGAAAATCACCCATCAAAATATTCATAAATGCATATTGGGTTTGAAAACAGACAGCCTTACCAGTTGCCTATATGTGGAAGTCTGACTTTTGAAATAAAATCCTTATGATATGCCCATATGTTTTCTACTGCAAATCAGTTCTGTGTAACATAAATATGACAATATTTAATGCTTCACTGCTTGATGGCATTTCTAAAGTGGAAAATGAAGATCCAGAAATGTTTCCAAAATTTCATCCTTATTGTCTCTATACTGAAAGTAATAAACCCTAGATATCGGATTCACATAATCAATGGAGAGATGTATAGACCTTGCAAGATCATTTTTGCATGCAAAGATGAGCACAATCAGGTAATGTAGACCAGAGTAAAAATGTACTCCTGAGAGAAGAATCATAACCATATGAAATCTGAATAGAAAACTATTCCCACTTCTATTTGAACCGAGTTAGGACATCACTGCAGTAAAGACCAAAAGGGAAACTGCCTTTTAGGCACCTCAAAGTTATTAATATTTGAAACTATCATGAAACAACACCTATTTCAGATGAGTTCTAGATTAATAGAGATGTCATGTGGAGAAACACTGGAAAGTTGGTTGACAGGTAACTGTGGAAATGCCTCGTGGGGACGCTACATAACCAGGGGACACGAGAGGGGAGCAGTCAGTTAACTATAGCGTTACTAACAAGGATACAATATAATTCCCTAAAGTCTACCAGAAAAAAGAAAGAATGGATATAATACCAGCTATCTTATTTAATCTATCAAATAAGGGGAACAGATTAGGTATATTTTGCAGGGATAGTCATTGCTTTGTTTGTAATAGCAAAATACTGGAAACCAAAATTGTCAACAATCAAGGAGTGGTTAAGTTAATGGAGAGCTAAGGAAGAAAACATTTTCCTATGTAGTTATTAACAGAATATGTATCCTGATATAAAACTCTCTCTAATATGTATTTTCAAGTAACAAAATACAGTGGACTCTTGAACAGTGCAGGGGCTAGGGGTGCTGACCCTCTCTGCAGAGTGCAAAATTTGTGCATAATTTTATAGTCAGTATTCCATATTTCAGTTTCTACATCCACAGATTCAACCAACACCCCCAGGAGGTTTATTGAAAAAAGTCGCATAAAAGTGACACATGCAACTCAAATCTGTGTTGTTCAAAGGTCAACTGTAAATGACAAATTTATACAAATTACAATCTCATATATTTGCAAATATATTCTCATCTATATATGCATATAAAAATAGTACCTGTAACATATATATATATAATATATATATAAATATATATTTTTTATTTTAACATCTTTATTGAAGTATAATTGCTTTACAATGGTATGTTAGTTTCAGCTTCACAACAAAATGAATCAGTTATATATATACACATATGTTCCCATATCTCTTCCCACTTGCATCTCCCTCCCTCCCACCCTCCCTATCCCACCCCTCCAGACAGCCACAAAGCACCAAGCTGATTTCCCTGTGCCATGCAGCTGCTTCCCACTAGCTATCTACCTTACGTTTGGTAATGTATATATGTCCATGCCTCTCTCTCGCTTTGTCACAGTTTACCCTTCCCCCTCCCCATATCCTCAAGTCCATTCTCTAGTAAGTCTGTGTCTTTATTCCTGTTTCACCCCTAGGTTCTTCAAGACATTTTTTTTCTTAAATTCCATACATATGTGTTAGCATATGGTATTTGTCTCTCTCTTTCTGACTTACTTCACTCTGTATGACAGACTCCAGGTCTATCCACCTCATTACAAATAGCTCAATTTCGTTTCTTTTTATGGCTGAGTAATATTCCATTGTATATATGTGCCACATCTTCTTTATCCATTCATCCGATGATGGACACTTAGGTTGTTTCCATCTCCGGGCTATTGTAAATAGAGCTGCAATGAACATTTTGGTACATGATTCTTTTTGAATTATGGTTTTCTCAGGGTATATGCCTAGTAGTGGGATTTCTGGGTGATATGGTAGTTCTATTTGTAGTTTTTTAAGGAACCTCCATACTGTTCTCCACAGTGGCTGTATCAATTCACATTCCCACCAACAGTGTAAGAGGGTTCCCTTTTCTCCACACTCTATCCAGCATTTATTGTTTCTAGATTTTTTGATGATGGCCACTCTGACTGGTGTGAGATGATATCTCAGTGTAGTTTTGATTTGCATTTCTTTAATGATTAGTGATGTTGAGCATTCTTTCATGTGTTTGTTGGCAGTCTGTATATCTTCTTTGGAGAAATGTCTATTTAGGTCTTCTGCCCATTTTTGGATTGGGTTGTTTGTTTTTTTGTTATTAAGCTGCATGAGCTGCTTATAAATTTTGGAGATTAATCCTTTGTCAGTTGCTTCATTTGAAAATATTTTCTCCCATTCTGAGGGTTGTCTTTTGGTCATAATGATCAAGGGATTGATCCAAGAAGAAGATATAACAATTGTAAATATTTATGCACCCAACAAAGGAGCACCTCAATACATAAGGCAAATACCAACAGCCATAAAAGGGGAAATCGACAGTAACACATTCATAGTAGGGGACTTTAACACCCCACTTACACCAATGGACAGATCATCCAAAATGAAGATAAATAAGGAAACCCAAGCTTTAAATGATACATTAAACAAGATGGACTTAATTGATATTTATAGGACATTCCATCCAAAAACAACAGAATACACACTTTTCTCTAGTGCTCATGGAACATTCTCTAGGATAGATCATATCTTGGGTCACAAATCAAGCCTTGGTAAATTTAAGAAAATTGAAATTGTATCAAGTATCTTTTCTGACCACAATGCTAAGAGACTAGATATCAATTACAGGAAAAGATCTGTAAAAAATACAAACACATGGAGGCTAAACAATACCCTACTTAATAACAAAGTGATCACTGAAGAAATCAAAGAGGAAATCAAAAAATAATATATTTCTATAAGGAACAAATGAATAGTTTACAGACACATGTCTGTGTTTGTATATATATGTGTGTAATAATTTTTGAAAATAAGTCATCCACTAAAATTAGGCAAAAAACTTGAAGAGATACTCCTCAAAAGAAGATATACAGATTGCAAATAATTATATAATTATTATAACTGACATCATTGCTTGGGTAAATGTGAATTAAAGCCACAATGGGTTAGCACTACGTACCCAATAGCATAACCAAAATGCAAGAGGATGACAAAATAAAATGTTAACAAAAATGTGGAAGATATTCATATGTAAATAAAAGAGCTTCATATAGTCCAGATTATAGAAAATTTTAATGTTTTAAATAGTTTTATTTTCTTATTTATAAATATATATTGCTTTTGAGAAAAAGTAAATTTGCATTATAATTACCAGCTCCCAATTATATTTGACTTCCACTGTCTAAAAACAATTAAACTTTGCTTTAGGACAAATAAACCTCTACTTAGAAATATGGGGTTATCTCATTTTTAGCTATAATAAAATGGCTTTGTTTAGTTGCCTTGGGCTTTAAAAATTTCAAGAAAAATATTGTCATTCATGCTGTGCTCTTTCTTTTAAAATAATCCAAAATTGACTGAGTGTTGTGGCAATCTATTCATTATATTAGACAATAAAGCATACGGGTTAACATTTTAAAATGTCAAACACTTTTGCTTAATTGAGCTGGTTTCTTCCAAGATGTTAGTATGTAATATCAATAAAGGAAAATACAATTTTGACCTTCCAAATGGTTAAATTAACATTTAAATAAATCTATACATATTGAGACACAACTTATTTTTTGGAAACATTACATTACTTAACAATCCATGGAAGATTATATAATTATATGGAAAGGACAAAATGAAAATAAAACAGATTATTCATTTTGTACTTCAACATTGAAATATCCATTTTGAAATTACTTTTCAACATATAATCATATTCCTTAGATGCAATAAAAGAATATTCAATAAATGTCATTTAAAAACATTCACTGAGGGCTTCCCTGGTGGTGCAGCGGCTGAGAGTCCGCCTGCTGATGCAGGGAACACAGGTTCGTGTCCCGGTCTGGGAGGATTCCACATGCTGCAGAGCGGCTGGGCCCATGAGCCATGGCCGCTGAGCCTGCGCGTCCAGAGCCTGTGCTCCGCAGCGGGAGAGGCCACAACAGTGAAAGGCCCGCGTACC
>NW_006780882.1:1213702-1240347 GCF_000442215.2 Lipotes vexillifer | reverse complement strand
AAAAAAAAAAAAAAAAAAAACCACTGATATTTTAATAATAACCAGCCATATGGCATTTATTACTGCCAGTAACTATTCTAAGTACTTTAGCAATACTAATTTATCTTCTCATTACAATAACTCTTTGAGGGAGTTTTTCATTATTTCTACCATGTTTTAGATGTGGAAATTGACAAGTGCAAAATTTAAATAACTCATCCAACACTCACAGCTAGAAAATGATAGAACTAAATTCTACCCTTATGTCTTAGCAACACTGAATTTTCTCATATATTGAATTATAGCACAATTTTATTAAGGATCTCCAACTCTGCCTGTAATCTCTCTCTCTCTCTCTCTCTCTCTCTCTCATACACACGCACGCACGCACACACACACACACACACACAAGCATGTGTAGCATCATAGATGTATATATGTGTATGTGAGAGTGTATATTGCACATATATTGTGTTTGTGATTCCAAGACTTCTTTCACTTTATTCAGCTACCCAATCCAAGTAATTATTCCTCTTTGTTTTAATCCTTGATCCTCCTAAACAGAGTCAATTCATTCTTGGGTATTTCTTTAGTTTTACTACCATACAAGAAATATATGTTAATTATGTAATTTTTCACTGTGTTGTCTTCCATCTCTCCTTGCTTTCCAAAAAAAAACCGAGGTGTAAAGGTGAGAAAGGAATACAAATGAGTTTACAGTCATTCTATTTGAACCAATGTATTGTTCAATACCAAAGCTACTTCTGGATTTTCAGCCACTTAAAGATATAAAATCCTTTTATTTTTGAACACAATTATAACTGAATAATCTGTTAATTATAGCAGATAATTGCTAACATTGTTCTCTTTATTAATGTGAGATATTCATTATAGTATAAACCATATTACAAGAATGTTTATATCACCATTGCCTATAAAAATTCTTGACCCACTGCAGTCTTTGAATATATTTTAGTTAGTTATAATTTACCAATATAATTTTGAAAATCTTATTTTATAAAATATACTTTGTTAGCCCACAGTAATTAGTAATCCAAGGAGAGTGAAAACTTAATCCAAAGACTTCTGAGATAAAGGTCATTGAGCATTATCCCTATAACAAGTTTCTTGGTTCACATTAATATGTTTGTGCAGAATAGGTATAAGATGTATGTTTTTTATTTCCTATTTTTTAAAAATTTAAAAACTGAAGTACAGTCAATATATTTTTAAAAATTCTTTGACATGCAACTCTTTTCTGTCCCTGAGGATTTGCATATGGATATTTTTTGTGGGAAGAGTATAGAAAAAATTGCAGTATCTACTGTCTAAGTCACAGAGAGTAAATGAATACTCGCCACTCTCCAAATATTCTCTGTGGTTCCTGGATAGAATCTTCTTCCTCTCCCCACTGAGATGCTGTTTATGTCTGTGGAAATGGTATTATTGCTCTGACTCTTTTCAACACCACATTTATCCAAGCAAATATGCACATATTGGATCAAAACATATAAAGAGTTTCAAAATCACTATAAATAACTTAGATCCTTCTCTGCTCAGTAGTATAAACAGCTGACACTCATCATCTTTTGTCATATAGATTACTTATAATTTAGACAAAAACAGAAAAATACTTGTACAGCATTAGTCATATTATAAAATCAGTCATTAATAAAATTAGTCATTAATAAAATACCTTTATTTGGAAACATTTGAAAATTCAAAGAAATGGTTTTGCTAAACATAATCCTTTTGATTTTAATATGAGAAAAGTAAACTCATATTTTATTCCCTAGTAAAAGCTGGTCCTGGACTAGGACAATTTAGAGTTAAGTAGAAACTGCAGAAAAACTTGAAAGTTATATATTTTACTGATTTAGTTAGGTTCATGTTATTTTCTTAATAAACTAATTATTTGTACCTTTCGCTACATAGTAATTAAATGCCCTTTAAATGTCCCCTCAATTAGTCAATTACATGTATAACTAAACTTTAGTTTTTGCAAAGGCATAATTGGATAAATACAAAGTACTAATAGATTCTCAATATGGACATATTTGAATATAATTTCTAATATTTTTTAGATATTTTCTTCGAAATAATTTATATTTTTAAGTGAAATGGGCACATTAATTTACATGACTCTAGTCATTATTTAGTTTTTACATGCCAGAGGTTTGATTCCAGAAACTAATAGAGGTATTGATTTTGTAAATGTCTACTTGAGTATTTCATTCCCAAAGACTATATTGTGCAAGAACTAGTTACCTAAAAGTACCAACATATCATGATATGTGTTATGTATTCTGGTCTCTAAACCATGGCACATATATTGAGAACTGTGCAAGAAAGTCTACTACAGAAGAAATTACAAACAAGAATCTGGCAAGCAGTTTCTTATTTTACACAGAGTGATTTAATATTTAACTAAGTAGGTTTGTGTGAGTCATGATGATGAGATTCTTGAGAGAAGAAAGTGTCATTTACAAGTGTTGAAAAAATGTAATGGAATCCAATTTATTGTATTCTTTGAAGTGTGAGATTTTTATTGCATATTTTACAAGCAAAATATCTATACTTTGATAACTTTGCAAATAATTTGACTTTTCTTTCTTGTCTTTAATTCTACGGAATAAGTGTTTGATGAAGCACAGCATTCATCATTAAGAGGCAAGTTTACCCTACTTATCTTCCATTCTGTGTATTTTTAAGACATAGGAAAAGGCAGTGTGTTACATGGATTGGAAAGGTTAGTAAATGGAATTACTTTATAAGTATGGTCAAGGGTATTATTTTGGAATGTCAAAAATGGTGTATTTTATAATCTCAGAATTTTAGCTGAAAGCTGAAGACAATGGGAGATGACTGCACCCTGTTTCTAATGACTATACAAGATATTTTAATCGACAGCAAAACCTGTCTGGCATTGTTAACCCCTAAATAAGTCTACATGACAGAATAATAGAAATTTCAAAGATATGTTCATGAAGGAAGGAATTTGTAGCAGTAACACATACCTCCTCAACTGCATAAGTCTCTTCCCCATTAAACTAAATGAGGAGTGGGGAAGAAAATTACAGAAACTGGGGTTGACCCAAAGAGAGGGAAGCTGGCATTTTACTCTCCAGAATGATAACTGCTAGCTTGTAATTTCTCGGAAGTTGCTGTTTGTTAATACTGCAATGGAAACTTGGATAGTATTTTTCCTGTTTGTTGATTGGTTGGTATTGTTTGCTCATGAGCTGCTTTGACTGCTTTTTATAATAGGAGATATTATAAAAAGAGAAAAATAACAAATGTTTGTTTGGAGTGGTTCTAATGTACTAATCATAAAAGGCAGCTACTTAAAGAGATTCTGTAAAATTCCCATCCAGGCAGACTTTTAAGACTAAGTACCAAGCCACTTGAGTTTTATGAGTTAGACCACTAAATTACCAAAAATCTTCTGAGGTTCCATCTTAAATGTGGTTAGAATAGGGTTGGGGGGGGGGAGGAAAAACATCTTTTAAGACCTGTAGTGTTTCTTCTAGCTTCAGGAACATTTGAGGTTTTAATCTTTGATGGAGTCCTTCTTGCTACACTAATTTAAGGAGAGCCTAAGATTAGTGTACTGTTTCTAAGATAAATCAGAATTCCACTCTGCACACTATGTATGCAATCCAGCACCTGTTATTCAGTTATCTGTAACTAACAAGTGCAAGTTATTGAAAGTAAGTTGAAATTGGTTAAATTCAGTTGGACGAGGCAATGGAAGTCATGAAAGCAGAAGGAACATTCAGACTGATAGCTTCCCAGAGTTGAGGTAATCCTCCTTTGGCTACATACATCCCATGGTAGAAGCCTATGTCTCCCACCAGGCTGCCATTAAGCATGCTATATTCCTGTACTCTTTAGCTATACAAATTTTGTTCTCAGTAAATCCTATTTTTTCTCATAAGTTTGGTCATGAATTGAAATCCAAGACCACTGCTGCTGCTCCAACAGTTATAGCAAAACATCTATTCACTGTACCACCAGTTCTACCCTTGACTGCTTTCATGGTATTCCCAATACAACACTCCAACTGGCCTTTTAAAGTACATTGTCACACACTCCTCAGCTCAAGAGTTCTCCAGTTTTCTGGAGAACAAAAAGGAAAAAAACCCCAACACTTCCATAATTGCCAGAAACCATCTGCCCTTCTTCCTTACTTCTTTTCCTGCTACTCTTTGTCTCACTTACTCCAAGTGAGTCACATGGGCCTTAGCACTCTTCCTAGAACACACCTCACTCACTCCTGCCTCAAGGGCTTTGCTCTTGCTTATCCTTTTGCCTGATTCAGACACATAATTTTCTTCTTCATATTTTTCCAACTTCTGCATGAAAGCACCTTCCAGTGAAGATGTCCCTATCCTTCCCATTTACAATTGAACCGCTTCCCGTAGTGCTTCCTTTTATTTTATTACGCATTAAATTTTCTAAATTAACTTACTATATGTTATTATTTTATTATTTGCTTTTCTCACTTGCTAATAAGTAACCTCCATGTGGTCATGTATTGTGGAAATACACACTGTTCCTAAAAACAATGGCTGGCAGCAGGTATTAATAAATAATATATAAATTTTCCTTTTATATGTAAAATATTTCAACTAGCTTATGGAGTAGTCTGAGTCTTTAATTACAATTTATAACAGTTGTATATGAGTAAGAAGTATATCGTGTATAATACCACTGATTTTATTTTTGGGAATAACACTTCATGGCCTATAAACAATTGTGGAATTAACAACTTACATCTAATGGGGACTTTCCAGTGAAGAAATAGTTCCACATTATTTATTTATTTTATGACAAAGTAACTCTGGAATTAGGAAGAAAACCCACTAATATCACAATTTTAAATATTAGGGAAAATTGAGTTTTAGGAAGACTAAATTCAAGCCAGAAACCAGGTTACCTTTTACTCTCTAAATTACATTTCAGTGATCACTAACAAAACAGTGCAATTTCCCACCTACATTATGTTGTTTTTCAATTCTGTTTTTCTACTCATTCTGATTTTTTACCAGAAAAAATTATGACTTTCCCACTCATATTCACCTCATTAACTATTATTTATATTTCCAAACAGAGGTCATGGATTATTACTTAAATAATCCTTTTCCAATTGCACAGATAATACAGCGATGCTCTAGAGAAAGACAAATACTGTATTATTTCACTTATATGTGGAATCTAAAAAACAAAACAAATGAACAAACATAACAAATAGAAACAGAGTCATAGACACAGAGAACACGTGGTTTTCACAGGGGAGGGGGTTGGGTGGATGAGGCAAAGAGGTGAAGGAGATTAGGAAGTATAAACTTCCAGTTACAAAATGAATGAGTCACAGGTATGAAAGGTATAGTGTGGGAAATAAAGGCAATAATTAGGTAATATCTTTGTATGGTGACAGATGGTAACTGGACTTATCATGGTTATTATTTTGAAATGTATAGAAATATTGAATCACTATATTGTGCACCAGGAAAAAAAAGACGGAAATGCCCCTTTTTATGCTTCAGCAAAAGCTTATGAATGCTCTTCACCATATTATGGTAACATTTGTTCATGAAGCACAGTAAGCACTTCCAAGGTAAGGTTTATCTTTTTCATGTTCTTTAACCCATAGCACTTAGCATTAAATGTCCAACCAAATATAGGCACTTTGAAAATATTTATGGAAGTAAACTGGCTAGACATATGTTTGGTCCTCTTCCCAATACATCACCTTATCACACATGCAAAATTACCTCAACATAGGAAATTTCTATGAAATTTATTTTCCCAAAATAGCAGTGAGAAAAATATATTCTGCTTTAATGGATATTTGCCACTGATTGGTTTAAAAACTGAAATTTTTATCACAGTTGCACTAGAATGATGTCATATTCAGATGGTGTTGAAGAAATAAGAAGCCTAAGAAAACTCTGAGATGAGAATAATGACCAAAGAAAGAATACTAAAATATCAATAAATATGAAAGAAAATCTTAAATTTTTAAATGTATTCTAAATTTTTAAATGTATTCTTGGAAATAATTTAAAGATTGATCTGGTCATACTGCATTTTGCTGATGACATTCATACCAAGTAGTAGAATCAAAACTGTTCAGTGGTGTAGAAAAATCTCATAAAGCTACACATTGCATCTTCCTTACATTTGTATCTGAGAATAACTATTGATTTCTTTCTTTTATTTATATTTCATCTTTGTCAAATAATAAGGGTGAAGTAGATAGGAACAGAGACGAAGAAATATGTAAATACTAATAGACAGTAAGAACTCTATGCACAATTCTTTAACTGCAAAACTGATTGTTAGAAGAAACAACAAAACAAAGCACTTACTAATTCCATGCTAGACTTTATGAGTAAGAAACATAAATCATCCAAATAAGACTATATATATATACACACACATAATATGCAAGTCATATGGATATATATGAAATTAAATGGTAGAAGTGAAAGAATATGGAAAAATAGCATCTAAATAAAAACACGACTGAGCTATTGGAACTACTGAAAACATAACCCAAATCTATTCTAAAGGAAATAAGAAAATCAAAATGTATTCCATTTAGAACATTTTCAGTGAATGACCTCATTTATGCTTACGCTCTACCTTATCCCTATTCTCACTATTTGACTTACATGCTTTAAATTTTAATTGATATGTATAAATTACATCATATCTTCATAGTGACTATTTGAGGTGGTAAAGGAAGGAAGCTACCTGCTTTTATGAAATGTACAGAATAAACAAATGTATAGACATGTAGATTAGTGGTTGCCTAGGCTACAGAGACTTTAGAAATTGGGGAATGATTGCTAACAGGTATGGAGTTTCCTGAAATGAAAGTATTCTAAAATTAACATAGTGATTGCACAAATTTATAAATATAATAAAACAAATGAACTGTGCAACTTTAAATGGGTGAACTGCTTGGTATGTATGAATTAAATCTGTATAACTGTATGAAATAGTATGAATTATATTTCAATAAAGCTTTCTTTTTTAATATCCACTATATCCTTATTTCTCTGAGAAATTAAGCATCTGGCTCACATTTTCCTTTTCTTAGCTTTCTGTAAGCCACATTTACATGTATATGACACTCTGATCTTGTAATTCTTTAATCTTATCGAGTACAGTGATTTTAATTTTTCCTGTAATGACCTGGCCAAGACAATAAATTCCTCATCACATCTATGAATGCTACATCTCAAAATTCATATCTTCTGATCTTTTTAAAAAAATATATCACAATGTTTTGCTTTTTCACTGGGATTGTTTTTCCTTTCTTTCTTTCCTTTTTGAAGTCCCTTTATCTTATTCATCACAGAGAAGCAGAGGACTGATGCTTACAAAACTATATGATAGAGGATCTTCTATTAATGAGAGGAGAATAGAAAGAGGAAGTAGTTAGGGGAGGAGAAAAGAGGATGAGGACGAGACCCAGGAGAATTTAGAGCTTGTGACCCTAGCTTTCTCTGTAAGTGAAAATCCCTTATGAGGAACCAAGAGTGGTAAATATGTTACATATGCTTGAATGGCCTTCCAATTAATGAGGATTACTTCTTTTTTTTCCTGAAATATAACCTGAAGTTAGTGCATGCTAATTAAGGTAGAGATCTTATTGGACTTATATAATAATTCACAAATGGTTGATGGCATTGACAGATGACTAACAAAGTGTCTAGTCAAGTTCTTCATAAAAAGTAATGGGAAGGGTTTCCCTGGTGGCGCAGTGGTTGAGAGTCCGCCTGCCGATGCAGGAGACGCGGGTTCGTGTCCCGGTCTGGGAAGATCCCACATGCCGCGGAGCGGCTGGGCCCGTGAGCCATGGCTGCTGAGCCTGCGCGTCCGGAGCCTGTGGTCTGCAGTGGGAGAGGCCACAACAGTGAGAGGCCACAACAGTGAGAGGCCCGCGTAACGCAAAAAAATAAAAATAAAAAAAAAATAATGGGAAAACTAAAGAGAACTTGGGGAATTTCATGAAGTTTAAGGGAACCAAACAATGAGGTGAAGCACCAGGGACAAATAACAAGAGGGAGCCATTACCACCATGGGGTTAAGGTACAAGGAAGGGAGACATGTGACAAAAGTCAGGGGAAACAGAAATGTAAAAATGGAGCTTCCAAGAGGGGCTGCTGCTATAGAAGAATGCAGCCACTGGCCAAACCTTGCTTAGACAGGGAGGATGGGGCAAAGGGGAATTATGTAAACTCCCTTGCCCCTTGCATTCTGACCTCTTGCTGTTGCAACTCACTGGCTGATTACAACTCAAAAATACACGGAAAGGGAAGCTAGAGAATATGGTTCAAAGATATCAGCCTCTAGGGGAATAGATCGCAGCAGATGAATAGAGAATCTAGGAAGCCTTAACAAATGATGAATTAAACGTAGTGGCCCCACTCACCCCAGCATATGAAATAGGTACCTCAATATGGGGATGTAGAAACAGTGAAGCAACCAGTTAACTAGAAAAGTCCTGGGGTAAGAATAAGAAAATCACAGAGGGCCATTGCATACAGATGGGTATAGACCTCAAATATTATACATGCTTAGAGACATTTAAAAAAAAAAGAGGACTGTGCTTCCCTGGTGGTGCAGTGGGTAAGAATCTGCCTGCCAAAGCAGGGGACACAGTTTCGATCCGTGGTCTGGGAAGATTCCACCTGCCGTGGAGCAACTAAGCCCACGCACCACAATAAGTGAGCCTGAGCTCTAGCACCCACAAGCCACAACTACTGAGCCCACATGCCACAACTACTGAAGCCCACATGCCTAGAGCCCGTGCTCTGCAACATGAAGCCACCGCAATGAGAAGCTCGCGCACCGCAACGAAGAGTAGCCCATGCTCGCTGCAACTAGAGAAAGCCCACGTGCAGCAACAAAGACCCAATGCAGCCAAAAATAAATGATTAAAATTAAAATTAAAAAAAAATAGCACAAGGTAGGACAAATAATGTTTTAATGGGCATGGATCCTGGGCACCTAGGGACCAGATTATAGTATAATCTTAAACCTGAGACTAGTGGAGCACCAAGGAGCAACATGCTGACCCAAGATCACTAAGTAGCTACGCAAGTCTGCAGCCAGATGCCTTCATGAGAATTGGTCTTCATAGACAGTTTGAGCTAAAATTGACTAAATATTCACCCACATAAACGTAAATTAATTGGAGGTCATTTTAAACCAGAAGAATTGTTATATGTTTAAACATACGTTTAAAAAAATATATATATACACATATTGGGTATAAGATGCTACAGAAAACCCGAACGGACTTTTTGGCCAAGTCTATGTATATAAAATGTCTATCCTCCCTCCCTCCCTCTGTTTTCTTTTTACCATTTGTCTATGCCCTTCCAGGCTTTTAGCTTTCTAAGATCTAGCAGTGTTAGGGATGCTAATCCAGAGCAATCTCTTCTTCCAGATATTGGCCTGTATATCTTGCCTTTCAGTGACATCACTCTCTTTAACCTGAAATTCTATCTTCTCAAATATTTTGTGTTAAATAAAAATCTGTGCATCATCTAATTACATGATGTTATAGTGAGAGTCTAGTCACATAGAGGTTATAGGTTAGATGACTTGCTCAAACTCATAAACTGGTAAGTGGCAGAGCAAGAAAAGCCATCTGGCCATGTGCCTGAGAACCAGTCTCATGTTTTTTCCATTAGGTAACCCTTATTCTTTTTACAAGAACATTATGCATAACATATTAATATTTTAATTCAGTTACTTTCTTAAATTTCTACTTTTAGAAATAAAGATGACTTCTTCTATTATATGCCATAATTTTCAACCTTGCAATTTAATATATACAGCTAAAAAACATAATTTTTATGTGTGGATATATTACCCCAAATTATTTTATTGTCATCAATATCTCAAGTTCCTTTTTATTTTTAGAGAAAGTCACAATTTGCTGTTAAGTTTCCAGTATATCTAAGAATGTGATATGTGTCTAAATCTTTTTCTGTAACATTAGTGCAGTGGATGAAAAAATGCTTTGTTTCTCAAATAAAATATACAAACTGTATTCTGAAATTAATTTATTGATGGAGGTTGAATTTCTTTCCATAATAAACAGTTTGATTTACTTATTCTTTTATTTGAAACTGGACAGCAATATTTCTGAAAATGTATTCCATAAAAAATTATCAGATTGCTGGGCTCTAACCAGAGATTTTAAATCAGTAGGTTTGGAGGGAGGCCAGAGAATCTGCCTGTCTAACAAGTTCCCAGGTGTAAGTGATGCTGCTAGTCCAGGCACCTTGTGCTATGAACCAATACTGTAAGGGTAGCCATATATTACATGGTTACTCCTTTAAGTGAAAATGCAGTTGTGCTAATTCTCCTTATTGACTGTTCTAAAGAATACTTTTCATATTGATTCATGCAATAGTAGGAAAATGCTAATTTGAATTGCCCAGATTTTATTATTGAATCAATCTTTCTGTAGATAAATTCATAGCTAAAAGTATAAACATACACAAACTCATATATACACTCACACACGTGTGTGTGTATCCCTTTAAAAAGTATTATAGACACCTTCAAGGAGTATTTTCCAATGTAATGATATAATGTTAGGCAAACATGAATAAAGACAAATGCATTGGGTATTACACAAAATATTAACTTGATTGTGAGCTCCTTAATGTTAGGGGCACTGTCTTTGTTTTCCCCTATTATATGTCAAGGGTACAGTTCTGTCATTTTTACTGGAAAAAGATATATTTGTTCTTCTAACGGTACCAGTATCTTCTATTTTCCTTTGGAAAAAAATCGTTCCTCACTATAAACACACAGGTTGGGATAATTAATCAAATTTTTATACTCCCCAGACCAAGTGGGGGAGAAAAGATTTTTTATTCAGTAGTTGACTTTATTTTCTCAGGGCAGGTTTAGGCTCACAAAAAAACTGAGGAATGTACGGTGATTTCCTATATACCCCCTTTCCCTGCACATGCATAGCTCCACTGTTATCAGCATCCCCCACCACTGGTACATTCCTTACAGTTGGTGAACCTACACTGAAAACATCGTATTCACCCAAAGTCCATAGTTTACATTACAGTTCACTCTTGGTGTATTATAGTATATTCTATGTGTTTGGACAAATGTATAATGACATATCAATAATTATGGTATTGTAGGGAGTATTTTCACTGCCTTAAAAATCCTCTATGTTCTGCCTATTCATTCTCATCATTGAATCCCTGGCAACCACTGGTCTTTTTACTGTTTTGATAGTTTTGCCTTTTCCCGAATAAGATATGGTTGGAATCATACAGCATGTAACCTTTTAGGATTGGCTTATTCACTTAGTAATATGCATTTACATTTCCTCTATGTCTTTTTATTCATAAAAACCTTTGAAAAGCTCATTTCTTTTAGTGCTGGATAATATTCCAATGATTATATAAATGGAATCATACAATATTTCCCTTTTGCATCTGTTATTTCACTAAGCATAATATCTTTAAGGCTCATTTACATTGTAGCATATATTAGAATTTAATTCCTTTTTAAGGCTGAATAATATTCCATTGTACTTTTTGTTTCTTTTTTTTTTTTTTTTTTTTTTTTTTTTTTGTGGTATGCGGGCCTCTCACTGTTGTGGCCTTTCCCATTTGCGGAGCACAGGCTCCGGACGCGCAGGCTCAGCGGCCATGGCTCACGGGCCCAGCCGCTCCGCGGCATGTGGGATCTTCCCGAAACGGGGCACGACCCCGCGTCTCCTGCATCGGCAGGCGGACTCTCAAGCACTGCGCCACCAGGGAAGCCCTTTTGTTTGTTTTTAATTTATTTATTTTTACTTTATTTATTTATTTTTGGCTGTGTTGGGTCTTCATTGCTGCACGCAGGCTTTCTCTAGTTGCAACGAGCGGAGACTGTTCTTCGTTGCGGTGCAGAGGTTTCTCATTGCGGTGGCTTCTCTTGTTACGGAGAACAAGCTCTAGGCACATGGGCTCAGTAGTTGTGGCTTGCAGGCTCTAGAGAGCAGGCTCAGTAGTTGTGGCACATGGGCTTAGCTGCTCTGCGGCATGTGGGATCTTCCCGGACTAGGGCTTGAACCCATGTCCCCTGAATTGGCGGATGGATTCTTAACCACTGTGCCATGAGGGAAGCCCTCCATTGTACTTTTATACTAACTTTTGTTTAGCCACTCATCCATCAACAGCCATTTGTTTTTTTCTACATTTGGCAATTGTGAATACAGTAAGTCCCCTACATATGAAAATGTTCCATTCAGAGAGTGCATTTGTGAGTCCAATTTGTTCATAGGTCCAACAAAGTTAGCCTAGGTACCCAACTAACACTATTGGCTATATAGTACTGTACTGTAGTAAGTTTATAATACTTTTCATATAAATAATACATAAAAAACAAACAAACACAAAAAATAAAGAAAACACTTTTAGCCTTACAGTACAGTACCTTGAAAAGTACAGTAGTACAGTACAACAGCTGGCATCCAGGGGCTGGCATCGAGTGAACAGGCAAGAAGAGTTACTGACTGGAGGAGGGAGAGGAGGTGGGAGATGGTAGAGCTGAAGGATCGTCAGCAATAGGAGACAGAGGGCAAGCTGCAATTTCACTCACGCCTGATGTTGATGGTACAGATTCTGGTTCCCTGCTGGATTAAATTCTATTTACCCTTTTCAGAAAATGATCCAATGATGTCTGGGTAGTAGCTCTTTTTCTCTCATCACAGATGACACAGTAGCACTGGATTGCATTCTGAACGGCTGTTGCAATCTTCATGTACTGTTCTACATCCAGATCCAGTGCTTCAAAAACTAACAGTGCCTCCTCAAATAAAGAAAATCCCCTTGCCATTTCCTGCGTCATGAATGTCTTTGGTTCTTCAGTAGTACCAGCTTCATCACTGCTGCTTTTATGCTTGCTTCTGGACATGCTGGGCTTGAAACAAAGATACTGTACTACTGTACTCTATACAGTACTGTAAAGTACACAAAAGCACAGCCACTACTAGAGGATGCACGCATGTGACAATGTACACCAGACACATGAACTAACTTACTTGATTGGACACAAGAACGCATGTTTACCTCTTTGAAATTTCAAAACTTGAAGGTTTATATGTGGGGGACTTACTGCAATATTGCTATGAACATTGTTTTACAGATATCTCTTTGAATTCCTGTTTTTAATTATTTTTGGGTATATAACTTGAAATGAGCTTGTCCTTTTAAATTTTCTAATATGTTCACCTCAAGCCACAAATTTCATGAAGTAGATAATCAGAATAAATTAGAATAAATCTAATCTTGAATGACTTTTTTCTTTCTTTGATTTTTTAAAAGAAATATTAATCATATAATAGTTCTGAAGCCTATGTTGCTACTAGGTGACGAGAACTTTCCCCAAAATATATAGAATTTTGTTATATATATTGTTTCTACTTGAACTGCATGGGAAATTTAGTTAAGCAGATTTAATTATTAAAGTTCTTACTTCTTTCGAGTTTGAACATATTTTCTTTATTTAAAAAATCATGACACTTAATGAAAGTTAATGGACAAATTTGTCCATGTAAAATACTAATAATGCACAAAGATTTTAAAACTCTGGCAACATATGATATTTCAACTTGCCTATTTTCATAAAATGTATCTATTGCATATAAAACACTATATTGGCTATTGTGAAAGAAATAAAGTGGTTCAATTGCAGACAAACTCTTGAGAAACTACAAGAAAAGCAGACTGTGAACGTTTCCTTTTCAAGTTATTTTTATTGAAGTTCTTATCTTTTCTTTTCTTTTATTATATACAGGCAAATGGGAGATTCTTTTTTCCTACAAAGAATATGTAAGATTTGTATATCTGGTAATGGTGGATCAGATCCCTGAGACCAATTCTACTGAAGGCAATTAAGAAACCTGGACAATACAGATATTTTAAAAATTGCTTGTAGGGCTTCCCTGGTGGTGCAGTGGTTGAGAGTCCGCCTGCTGATGCAGGGGACACGGGTTTATGCCCTGGTCCGGTAAGATCCCACATGCCCCAGAGTGGCTGGGCCTGTGAGCCATGGCTGCTGAGCCTGCACGTCCGGAGCCTGTGCTCCGCAACGGGAGAGGCCACAACAGTGAGAGGCCCGTGTAACGCAAAAAAAAAAGAAAAAGAAAAAAGAAAAAAAATTGCTTGTAGTCCTCAAAGAGCTAACAAAATTGCTCAGAATGTCTAGACCATCTTCCCAGGGAAGAAAACAACATATATTCTGAGATGAGTCTAGCATTTAGAACTATTTTTCCCCAGTGTACATTTGCCTTTTATGAAAGAGGCAGCAGACAACCTGAGATGTGCCTTTATGAGCCTCACAGGAATATGAGAACAAAATTTGGAGCCCAGACTTGTTCATGCAGGGGATATCTGCTAATCACCACTCCCAAAAGCTTTATTTTGTGACCCTGAAAGAGTCTGGCACAAATTTCCCAAAAACTAGATTTGAATTACTTTAACCCTTGAAATTAAAATATCATGACCTTGGTTTATTAATGGCCTGAGATGCCTGGAATAAGCAAATACATTATATCAGAAGGAAAATAACATCTTATTAGTATTCAATACTTGGAAACATGTTTTAAATGCACTTTCCCCACCCTTTCTAAGTGACTGGGCCTATGAGGAGAAATAAAATTTTGAATAACAACCAGCAAGACTAACGGTCAATAGAAATAGACCTGTAGGGGTTTCAGATACCGGAGTTATAGAGGAGATAAAATATGAAATGAAGATTTTGTTAAGTGACTGAAACATAAAAGAGCACAGCAATACTTAAAAATGAATTATTTGATATTAATAATAAAATAAAAAATTCTTATCTTGAAATAGAGGTGCTACGGAAACAAAATCTGAGTGAAAGTTTGAGAGCAATCCAGCACCAATGGGAATCCTAAAGTCAGACATAGCAAAGATAAAATGTCATAGCGACAAGTTTAAACAACAGAGAGGAATGAAGAGCAATGGAAATGAAAACCATGTCAGTAAATTTAAATTAATTATGACTGCCTAACAGTATTCTGTGGAAATTAAAGAAAGTATTTAGTATTGAAATATAGAATGACAATGACATATTAATTTAATAGGGTGAACTAGATATAAATTTTTCATGGCCCTTGCATTATTCTGGAAAAAAAGGGAATGTACTAACTAGCACTGGGCTTGACAAATTGGAAATACATGTTTAATAATAAAAAGAATAAACAAATAATTGTAAAAAGGTATGTAACTTGCAGGCCAATAGAGGAGACATGATATAATAACTATTCATAACTTATAAACTATAGAAACAGGAGAAATATTTGCTCTATCAATTTATATATACTCATGCATTACAAAATTGAGATGAAAATTTAGAATTATAGCTGCTTTTCACAGAACAAACTATTCAAATAACTAGCCAATTCACTTTTATATCCTACTTTAAACTGCTTTAGAAAACACAAAGTTATTATCTTTACTAGATATAAATTGCTTAGTCAAAACTAGGTGATTATATTCCATATTTTTTCCATACATATATGGGTTACATGGTATTTAATATAGTATACACATTTCCACATAAAATAAAGTATATGAAGTATGTTAGATATTTATATCATATATATTGATATAATCAATATCAATTGATTAATTATATAAATTATCTATACATAATAGTCTCTCTTTGTTGAGAAAAACTGTCCACCAAAATAACTGCAGGACACCCAGAATTCCAAACAAATTTGTTTCTTTAATTTTGCTAGGAACTGGAATAAAAAATATCAAGAAATCAGTGTGATGTTTGATATTAAAAAACTTGAAATTGCTTGTTCTATTTGTACAAAATAAATCCTGACTCATTAATATAGACTTTTCATTAATTGGTGTAATAAAAGATGAAACTGAAGCACTAGAGTAATAAAGCAATTGCTAAAAAGTAATTTTCAGAATATAGTGGATAATTTTCTCTTTTAGGACACTTTGACCCAAGCTGCGGTTTGTGCCATTTTATCTAGCATTTGAGAGACCAGCATTTTTGATTCTTACTTTATGTATTTGGTTGCATGTTTTATCTGTTCTCCATGCCAGAAATCAGCACTCCATATATCCAAATATCACATTATCAAGAAGTTGAAGGAATAAATAGGACTTTCTTGTGTCTCACTGAAAGCCTAGTATCTCAGCTTCCTTGACTAAATATTTTAATCTTCAATAGTGTAATTAACAAAGCAAACTATGAGTTATAGCTGCCAGTATAAAGTGCTCAAATTCTGGACAATCACAATCCAGCCCCCACCTCCATTTCTTTATATATATTGCTCTGGCCAAGGTCAACAGTGTCCTATATGTGTCTAAATTCAATGGCAATTTTGGGTTCCTACATTATCTGAATTTTCAGCAATAATCAACAATGCTGACAACTTCTTGCATATCAAAACATTCTCATTCCTGTGTCTTTGACAACCTAAGTAACAGTTTTTCTCTCTGGATGACAAAGATTTTTCTCTCTGAATGAATTCTTTCTCTAACCCCAATGCTTGAGACGGTGTCCAGACACACAGTGCCATCAATCAATCCATACATGCATACATGTATATAGTAGTTTCTGAAAGAATGAAGGAATGAATAAATAAATGAATTTAAGTAACTTTTTGACATCTACATTTGGATAGATGGCAAATATCTTCAGTGTTAGTCCAAAAATATCTAGTGGTCATACTTTGTAAACCATGTCTTGCCATTTCTAGAATTCTACCATTTGGTGCCACAATACACTCAACTCCTAATAAAGGAGCCAAGGAGTCATCTTTTAGCCCTCTCCATCCTTCATGCTTACATACTTATCCACCTCCATGAAATACTGTATATTCAACTTAATGTACATTAATTTTTCAATTTTAATTTTAGTATACTTAGGTTTCTATTGTAGTTAGAACATTTAACATGATGTCTACCCTTTTAACACTTTAATTGCACAGTACAGTATGGTCAACTATAGGCTTAATGTTGTTCAGCAGACTCTGAGAACTTATTCATCCTGGACAACTGAAACTTTATACCCATTGAATAGCTATTCCCTATTTCCCCTTCATAGCCCCCAGCAACCACCTTTCTAGTCTCAGCTTCTATGAGCTTGAGTATTTTAGATACCTCATATAAGTGGAATCATAACGTATTTGTCCTTTTGTGACTGACTTATTTCACTTAGCATAATGTCTTCCACGTTCATTCATGTTGTCACATATTGCAGGATTTCTCTCTTTTTTAAGGGTGAATTATACACTAATGTATGTATCTACTACACTTTCTTTCTTCATTCATCTGTCAATGGACCCTTGGGTTGTTTCCATATCTTGGCTATTGTGAATAGTGCTACAGTGAACATGGCAATGCAGATGTCCTGAGATTCTGATTTCAATATTTTTGAATAAATACTGAGAAGTGGGATTGCTAGATCTTGTTGTAGTTCTCTTTTTCCTTTTTAAGTGAACTCCACACTGCATTCCATAAGGGCTGTATTATTTTATATTCCCACCAATAATGCTCAAGGATTCTAATTTTTCCTTATCCTATTTAAGTTTTCTTTTTTTTAAAAATAATGGCCATCCTAACATGTGTGAGGTGATATCTCATGGTGGTTTGATTTGCATTTCCCTGATAATTATTACTGAGGTTGAGCATCTTTTAATCTGATGGCAATTTGAAAGTTTTCCTGGAAAATATCTTTTCTAGTCCTTTGGCCATTTTTTATTCAGGTTTGTGATATATAGTTTTTTGCTACTGAGTTGTAGGAGTTCCTTTTATATTTTGAATATTTACTCATTGTCAGATATACAGTATGCAAATATGTTCTCCCTTTTTGTAGGTTTTTTCACTCTGTTCATTGGTCTCTTTGCTGTGCAGAAGCTTTATAGCTTGATGCATTCCCACTGGTTTATTTTTACTTTGGTTGCCTAACATTATTTAATGTTTTAACATGTATATGCTGTATGTGTTTTCTTTACCTATGTACTGTATTTGCAATTTATATATCCTTTAAAGTAAAATAAAATGGCTTCTGTTTTGTTTTAGAGTAAGAAATCCAATCTAGACAATTCTACAGTTCTAGAAAAAGATAAAGCAAAACAGAGTCATGGAGGGCAGTGCTTAGAATATGCCCTTTGTTTTATAACTAATCATCTATATTTTACACACCTACTTCATTATTTACACAAGCACACCAAGAACATTTTTTAATAGGGCATGCTATGTTGACTTAATAATTCATGCAACAGGAGTTATCATGCATCAGATACACTTGTTAAAAACACTGGGGATACTGCACTGAACCAGGAAGATGTGCTCTCTATCATCAAAGTGCTTTTCTAGACATGATGAACAATAAGATACATAATGGATGCTGCTGTCGAATTTTCACCAAAAACTCCCATTGGATTACCTTATCTGTCATGCTATCCTTAAAGCAGACTTGAAATGATGTGGGGCAATAGTGACAACTTAGATATGGTTCCAATTCATTATGTGATATGGAACTATCATTGCTGCCACAGGGCTTTATATGGAACACAGAAGTCATTTTGTGAAGGACTCAATTATCTCTGCATGATATGGTCCCAGATAATTAACATGCCCTCTAACCAAGGAATCTTGATCCTTTTCCATGAGAAAATTAGATGCTTTTGTCAGGGCATGCTGCCTACAATGTATTTTATATGCTTTTAGTTTTTTACGGCTAGCTTCCACATTGCCAGGCAAGACTTCTAGCTGATACTTTCAAGTGAAAAGTTCCCTAATCAGCTTCATGTAGTGAAGCCAAAATTTTCACAACTTTTTCTGGCATAACAATGTGTTTGCTCCACAAAACAACCCCATTTAGTAAAATTCTGACTAAAGATGATATGTGAATAGCTTAAATACACTGGGCAGTTTTTCTCCCGACATATCCCTAAAAACACAGCTTGAGACCAAGAACTCATCTTTATTATTTTCGCTTAGTTATCAAAGTTTATAATTCTGAAAAATGGATTAGACAGTTTCTGAATCAACTTTTTTCCCTTTGTCAGCACCACTATAAAAGTTTATTAATTTACTGAACTTTTGATAAAGAGCTGAAAGTGTCACAAATCATAAGAAGATGTATTCTCCCTTTAACATATCTGGAGGATGATTACACTGTTGGTTCAGTCACTCAACAATCACATCCATGTTATTCTTTTGATCCATTCCTCAGAAAATACTGGCTTCAAACCTTCACTTTAGTGTATATAGTAGTAATGAAGGGCAGAGTACAAAGATAATTGCTTTTAAATATTTGCCTTGGTAAGTATTTTTTTCAATAGCTAATAAAGCTGATTTCTCCTCATTAGTAGCACTGAATTATAAATACACCATTAGACTAACCACTGTAAATGTAGAATGGGATTATTATTACTGGCTTCAGCTAATCATGATACATCCCCAAGGACTCTTGTAGGGCTTTATTTCTCTCAGGTCTAAGATTAAGATCTAGGTGTCTCTTGTCTTTCCAGAGTAAAATGGAATTCCACTGCCCTGGAACGAAGTGAGAGCAAGTGAGGATAATACATTTTGAACAGCGTCTTCCACACCCATAAAATATAGGAACTGCTAAAGCTCTGGACATTTCTCCAGGTTTAGGAAAAGTAAGAGTGATTATAACCTCCAGGACTACTGAGGATGTGCTATACTTAAGAGCATAACTTTTTTTTCTATAAATAGGTTTAGCATTAGTATAAATGTTAAATGTAAACATAAAAATAGTTGTGGAAATTTCTAATTCTTAAGATTAGCAACTTATACCCTTTCCCAATTCAGCACACTTCTGTTTAGAGATTATATATTTCAAAAGTAGTAAACAGAAGGCTTCTATATTTGTACCTCAGCACACTATAATAACATAAGGCAAGGTATTATTCTGAAGATACTGATTGTACATACTGACCGTATCTACAAAATACCTCCTCAGCAAGATGCAAATATGGCTTTGATTAAATACTGGGGACTGTAACCTAGCCCAGTTACTTGGCACATAAAGTTAACCATCACAACCAGCTAGTGTCATCCTAACTTATAGCATCATTTTGGTCTTGGGCCTCTCACAAGATACACACACACACACACACACACACACACACACACGTTTCAGTTCCTCGAATGTGTTAGGCTCTTTTCTGCATTAGGACCTAATATATGGTTCACTTTATTTGTAATGGTTTTCTTCCTAACTCTTTACCTAATTCCCATTCAACTCATTTTTTCTTAAGTGTTACTTACTCAGAACAATTTCTCTAACTCCCCATTTAATTAGACACTTCATTTTATTTTTATCAAGAATACTTTAATTATGTAGTTATATATCTATATATATGTTTATGTGTTTAATGCTTAATTTTACAACTACTCTGGAGGCTGAATGAGAACATGAAACACTTCTCTTTATATGCCTTACATTCATTATCCCATTTAATTCTTATACTTAACTGGGAGATATCCTTTTTTGAGTAAAGTGGCTGGCTGTCTAGGGTTACATAGCACAACCAGTTGATGTGCTTCTTGAGGGCAAGGGGAATACAAAACGGATAGTAGAAAAATGTAGTTATAAATATCAGTTATAACCATATGACCAGCTGCAGAAATCAGGAGTGTAACTGTCATGAGTATTTCTTTCTTATTCTATTACTAGTATCTTTGTTTGCATATATTAAGCAAATATCTTTGTTCTCTTTCGTCTCTTTTCCCCTTATCATGTAACATAAGATGTACTGACTTTATATCATAATATTTAAATATTGTTAGTATGCTTTTGGTTGTGTGCAGGATAGTTTTACCATGTTAGGTAAAGTATGACTGTATTGTTGTCTTTATTTGGTGATTAAATATGGTTTAAAAATGCATATGGGTGACAACTGGACAATGGGTGGACTTAATGATCATTAATGTTTTTTTTTTTTTTTTTTGCGGTACGCGGGCCTCTCACTGTTGTGGCCTCTCCCGTTGCGGAGCACAGGCTCCAGACTCACAGGCTCAGCGGCCATGGCTCACGGGCCCAGCCGCTTGCGGCATGCGGGATTTTCCCAGACAGGGGCACGAACCTGTGTCCCCTGCATCAGCAGGCGGACTCTCAACCACTGCGTCACCAGGGAAGCCCATGATCATTAATTTGATATATCAACTTGAGTGGCTGCCCAGATATTTGGTCAAACATTATTCTGGATGTTTCTGTAAGGCTACTTTGGGATGGAATTAACATTTAATCAGAGAAATCAAGTAAAGTAAATTACCCTGCATGATATAGGTGAGCATCATCCAATCAGTTGAGGGCCTGAGTAGAACAAAAAACCTGATCTCCATCAAGCAAAAGGAAATTCTAATGGCTTTCAGACATGAACTGCAACATCAGCTCTCCTGGGTCTCCAGCCTGCTGGCCTACCTTGAGGTTTTGGATCCTGCCAGCCGACCCAATTCCTTAAAATCTACCTATCTATCTATCTATAATTATTATGTATCTTTTCCTGGAGAACCCTGACTGATGGAGACTTTTTATATAGAATTTTGTAAAACAGTGGAAATTGCATATATGATCAGATGTATATATCACTGCATTTATTAGGAGGATAGCTCAATGGTCTATTCAGATACTCTAAGTGGTTTGTGATCTAATGAAGTCTAAGAACTTTGCTAGGAAGCCTCTCTGTCACAATCTATTAATTATATCAGTAAACTGTGAATGCAAGTAGCTATGGACTGAATTGATATAGAATGCACAATCTCTAATGTATGATTTATTTAATTGAAACAATGGCTATAACTATATAGTAATTTTTCAAGGCGAATGTATAACCTTTCTTTATTGTGATTTTTTTTTTTTTTTTTTTTTTTTTTTTTCGCTACACGGGCCTCTCACGGTTGTGGCCTCTCCCGTTGCGGAGCACAGACTCCGGACGCGCAGGCCCAGCGGCCATGGCTCACGGGCCCAGCTGCTCTGCGGCATGTGGGATCTTCCTGGACCGGGACACGAACCCGCGTCCCTTGCATTGGCAAGCGGACTCCCAACCACTGCGCCACTAGAGAAGCCCCCTCTTTATTGTAATTTTAAAAGCACATGAGACCTGTACATCCTTCAGTCACAGTCTACTCTCGATTCTCAATTTCCAGAGAGGAAATGCCTAGAAAATAATTAATTCACATACTCATATAGTTCTATTCATTACTCAAGTATGAAAAATAATTTTTATGAATAGGGTATCTGGAAGCTAGAATTATGGAAAAAATGTCTAAATCTGTACAGTTAGCGTGTGAGTGGATAGAATACACCTTAAAGGCACATTATAATATTTATCCACAAAAGATAAGTACACTGGTAAATCGCCAATGTTCTTTTTTATATTTCCAGAAATTTGAAATATAAATTCCATGGATATTCATTGCAGGCTTGAAGAAAGGAAGAAATAAAAGAAACAGAAAAATTTTATTGCTGTATAACTATTTTACATATCTTGTGCCTAAAATAACTCTAAAAAGCAACTACACAAGTCCATTCTCTAGTAGGTCTGTGTCTTTATTCCCGACTTACCCCTAGGTTCTTCATGACATTTTTTTTCCCCTTAGGATATGGGGAGGGAGAAGGGTAAGCTGTGACAAAGTGAGAGAGTGGCATGGACATATATACAGTACCAAACGTAAAATAGATAGCTAGTGGGAAGCAGCCGCATAGCACAAGGAGATCAGCTCGGTACTTTGTGACCACCTAGAAGGGTGGGATAGGGAGGGTGGGAGGGAGACACAAGAGGGAGGGGATATGGGAACATATGTATATGTATAACTGATTCACTTTGTTATAAAGCAGAAACTAACACACCATTGTAAAGCAATTATACTCCAATAAAGATGTTAAAAAAAAAAAAAGTAACTACACATGCAAAATGGCTCACACGTTTAGCAATGTGATAGCTGGAAAATGGTTCTCCTATCAGGTCTTTCATAATATTTCCCAAGGCAATGCCTCACATGTACTGCAGGCTAAGCCCTGTGGTTTAGGGCTTTGCCTCCTCTTGTTCTGAGCCACTTCATCTCCATCACGTGCTGAAAATAAATTGTAATCTGTAATCTAGTAATAACAGGTATGTGTAATCCGATTGTTCCTTGAAGATAATTTGGAGTTGATAGAAATGCTCTTACCCTTTCTCACAATGAGGTTTGTATAAGTTTTGCACCCCAATTTTATTCTTTGAAGAATTTCTGAAGTGCAAGTGTGTTTTTACTCCTTTCATATTGGAAATAATGCAATAACAGAGCCTACTTGTCTATATAGAGCTCTAGTTAAAGAAATTGCAGCATATTTTGCGCCATGTGTTAAATTATTTGTAAGAAATTCATTTTTCCTTTTTTATATAAATAATTCAAATAAAAGCACAGCTTTACAAGCATTTCCTTGTTCATTTTGACAGGCTATTATTCACCTGCACCTGTAATTTTTTTCTTTTATCTGTCACAAAGAATCCAAAAAAACAAAAAAAATGTGACTATAGCATTATACTGCTTAGTCCTTCCTTGAATATAGTGTTTCATAATATCAATCTAAGGTTCATATTGCTTACAAAGTCAAAATTTATATTGAATTGAAAGAATAGAAGAGAAAGAAGCCAACTGTGGGATTACAAAAATGAATCTTATAATTTATTAAAATGTTTCAAGCTTCTGTATCATGAATAGGCTTTCTTATTGTCCAATAAAATCACCACTTTAATCAGAATTATTATATAAATACATTTATTAATCTTGTATCAATTAAAAATGTCTATTATACATTTCTTTAATGAGTCATTTTATTATTAACATATTTATTTGATTGATAGCTTCAACCACTTAATATGTTCACTTTACTGATCATAAGAAAAATGTGGCATTAAGGTTGAAAAAGCATTCTTCTGTTCTTCACCTTTTTTTTATTTCTAAATATTTCCCAAAGATTCAAAGTAGGGATCATGTCTCTCAGAACAAAATATACAATTTTTGTTTAAGAGGCAATTTTTATGTATCTTTAATTTACTTGGATGACACCGTAATTATGATATAAATATTGATTCTAGGAAACATTTAGAAGAAAGGGCTTTTTCAATAATTTACGTTACATTTCTAAAAAGTAACTAATAAAAATATTTCTTTAAGAGTGATCAGATGCAGAAAAAAAAACAACGTCTTAAAATGATGGATGTAGTATGTAAATCTAATTAAAGGAAATGACTATAAATTAAGAGCTTTTAATCAAAGCAAGTGCATACCAGAGAATATAGAAAAAAGCTTAATGATTTCCTGGCTCAGTGTCAGAATTTCTTCTAACATGATATTAATTTTGATAAGCTCTATAATAAACTGGACTTATAACTACACTTAAAATACATTTCTATTTTACTCTCAATTTTTACTTCTCTCAAATTTTAATATGACTATATCATAAATGAAAGCTGTAATCCAATAATTAAATATCCATTTTCAGAATGTACCCGATATAAATATTGTCTCATCAAATTTGAATTTTATGTATACAGGGATACAATTTTTTTTAAAAAGAAAAAATTTTCCTTTTCCTTTTTTACTCACTTTATTCTTCATTTTGAGGAAAGTACAAAATTGGATAAAATGTGTTTTCTTATATAGAGTAATTTTCTTGAACCTATACTTAGTCTTTTAAAATAAAATGTTTACTTACTTTGTTATTGTTGAGTAAAACATATTTTTGAGCTTGATGATGTATTACAATTTTATATACTCAGAAAATCACTATGCTCCTCAAGATACACACCACTTCTGTGATCCACAATTCTTTCATGCACCTTTTTATTATTCTCCCCGAGATTTATCACCATAGATTCACTTGCTTATCTTTGAAATTTATAAAAATTGTGTCATGTGATATGTGTCTGCTTTCTTTTGCTCAAAAGTTTTAGAAATTCTGAAAAAGAGTTTTCCAAAAAAGTTGTTCAAATTTTTACTTTCACCAGGAATTTATGAGACTTCAAGTTGTTCTACATCTTTCATAACATCAGTACTTTCTACCCTTCTAATCTTAGATGTTTTGTTGGGAGAGTGTGGTAGGATAATATTGTAGTTGTAAATTTATTATCCTTGATGACTAATGATGCCACATATATTTCACTAAATGAACATTTAAATATTCTGGGTTTTGTTCATTTCTTATTATTTTACTAATGCATCTTGTTTATTAAGTTGATACTATTTTTTTCTTAATGATTTGTATGAACAATTTACCTTATTCTGGATATATATCTGTTTCGGATATAGATACTGGGAAATCTTCCACCATCTGTGAATTGTCTTATACTCTCACTACTTTAATTCTGTATTTTGGTAAATAGAAATTCTTAAATTTAGTGTAGTCTAATTTATTTTTAAAATTAGTGACATTTAACAGCTTATTTAGATATAATTTACATAGAATAAAATTCACTCATTTTAAAATTAGTTTGTTGAGTCTTGGCCGTTAATAAAAGCAGAGAGAGAGAGAGAGAAAAAAAAAGAGAGAGAGATACAGCCTTTAATAGCCATACACTAGTTGAGTGACATTTGGATTGGTTACAGTTTGAAGTAACATTACTTCTGCATATGCTATTGGTCATGCAGATCATTTCTGATAAAATATTAGAGAGGAATATACGAGACTGTGAATATAGGGAGGTTGGAGCCATGGGCGGTAGTCATGGTGGCTGGCTAATAAAACACCCTTACTATTTGCTAAGTGCTGAAAGATTCAAAGTGGTATGAGGGTTCAAAAAAAAAAAAAAAAACCCTTACTGATATTATACAAAAATGTGTCATTTTTCTCAGCTATAAGTGCATGAAAATCTTCATATCTCTCCAAATAATAATTTAAAAATATGTATTTCTACATTTAGTTCTATTAGATTTTTCTTCAGCGATTTTGAGCCCTATCTTAAGGTTATATATTCTTTCATGTATTTCTTCTGTTTTGATCATTTTTATTGTGAAACATCCCTGATTATTTTTAGCAATAATTCTTGGCTTAAAATCTATTTTATTTCATGTTAATGTATTAAATATATGGTGATGGTGGGTGGTGTGCATGTTCTCAGCTGTGCTGGTGCAGTCTCACTCTTAGGCAAACCAGGTCTCTGTCTCAAGCAGGAAAATTTCTCAGTGATTTTTGACTTAGTGTGTTTTTTATTTCTACCATTTTCTTTAACTATTTCTCACAGTTTCATTTCTCTGCTAAAATTTCCATTTTTTTGTGTGCATGCTGCCAACCTTTCTTACTCGAGCTTTTAACATATCATTGTTTTCATTTTATTAAAAATTAATGTCTGATATATCCAAGATCTAAACTAGATGAATGTTGAATTTTTGTTTCTAGACATTGGATTATTTTCCTTGGTTTTTTGTCATTTTTTTTTGAATAACGGACATTGTGTGTAGAATGGTGCTGGCTGAGGTAAGAACAAGAACATGGACCCAACCTGTCTCTCCTCCTAAGCCCACTGAAAGCAAGATGACAATGGAGACTTAGATAATGATTCTGTTAAGGTCAGCCTCCTGGACTGACCTCAGGGCTAGGGAAAG
>NW_006780882.1:1197693-1213612 GCF_000442215.2 Lipotes vexillifer | reverse complement strand
AAGGAAAGAAATGAGAAATGTAGCAGTAAATGTAAAATAACCAGAACATATTTCCTGGACAGTCATTTAAAAATGTAAGATTTCACAAAATATTACATGGTATCATTTTACTATCTTGTTGTAAATGTGTAACTTCTCTCTTCTAATGGGACAAACAGAACTTTCCAACACCAAGCTAGCAAATCATTACATTTCATTAATCTCATTTTTTCTGATAGAAAAAAATATATATATTAATAAGGCCAATATCCAAAATTTCCTTGAGCAGCAAGCGAAATTATAAAAGTAATTTTTAGAAGTGAAATCATAATCATTCCAGAAGAATTGTGAGTTTCTGGAAATCTAAAGGATGACATATAATTATATTATTTCTTTTTATCTTCTAACAATGTGTGTGTTTAATTTGGGTGCTATAGGAAACACACAGCACCAAAATTAAACACATCCATGTACACACTCTCACAATTGTATAGCATGTTTTTACTTTTGAGGGATAGATAACAAAGCAATAAAATATAAATCATAAATCAGAATACAGCTTCAAGCCCGCAACTTCCCCTTTGAAACATAAGGTATGAAATTTTGGAAAGAAAATTATGAAGAAAGAGAACATTTGAAGGTAAGCCCAAGGCAATATAGCAAATAAAGGTCTCATTTGTATAAATAGAGTTGTATTAGGGGATGGATATAACAGAATGAGTTGCTATAAACAGGATTCAAAAGTTTTATGACAAAATGACTAATCAAACAAGTTTTTCTAGAATGAAGCAGTGATTGCATAGAGTCTAGTTATAGAAAAATAAATATATTCAAAATCTATGGCTCTCATTTTTCTCTACTGATCTTTTCCAATGTCCAGAAATCTTTCTCCTTTTTTTTTCTCCTTGCTCTCTTTCATGTGTAGGTTATTGTTCCTCCTAAATTCATATGCTGAAACCCCACACCCACAGTGTTATGGTGTCAGGAGGTGGGGCCTTTGGGAGGTGACAGGGTTAATGGCTTTATAGGAGCCACCAGAGAGGTTACTGCTCTCTGCTGTTCACCCTGTGAGGATACAAGAAGTCAGCAGTCTGCCACTTGGAAGAGCGCCCTTACCAGAACTTGACCATACTCGCACTCTGACCTTGGATTTCCAGCTTCCAGAACTGTAAGAAATAAGTTTATGTTTTTTATATGCCACCCAGTCTATGGTATTTTGTTACAGCAGCTTGAACAGACTAAGAGAGTGTACAGAATATATATAGAAATTAAACCAACATCTAATTAGTTTCTAGGTATCTATTTCTTAGTTATCTTTTGCCAGACTCTTTATGTCTACCCAGAACTGTCCAAGTAATTAAAAACAAAATTCCAGTCAGCAAAAGTGGCAATGTCATTAGACATCATGGTTCCCCAGAAATTAATTTAAATCAACCATAGACACATATTGTTTTTACCAAGTGATGAAGGAAGCCTTCTTCAAGAAGAAATTGCACCTATTAAAAAAAGGCATCTGTGACCAAAACCAATAAAATTAAAAGCTCTTTTAAATTTAAATAGGATCTTGAAAACTTGAGGAAAAAATTAGATAGATGGTAGGAAATAAAGTCAAATAAACATGTCATAAATCAGGGGCAATGAAGATGGGCACCAAACTCCCATACAGAACACTGAGTATGGAAAGTGTTCTCAAATAACAAAGTTAACAGAATTTAAAACAGGCATCCAACCAAACCACAAATCAAACGTGAAGGTGGAATAAAGACATGTTCAGATATGCAAACATGAAAAAATATATCAGTAAGATCTTGCTTTGGGCTGGCTAACTGAAGTGCATTCAGGCTCCTATTAAAAAAAAATACTGTAAACAGCGTAGCTTATAAATAACAAACCTTCATTTCTCACAGCTCTGGAGGCTAGGAAGTCCAATATCAAGACATCAACAGATCTGGTGTCTGGTGAGGACCCACTTCCTCATTGACAGCCCTCTTCACACTGTAACCTCATGTGGCAGAAGGAGCCCCGGGACCTCTATCATTTTTCTTTTATAAGGACACTAATTTCATTCATGAGAACTCCATCCTCATGACTTCATCTAATTCTCATCACCTCCCAAAGACCCCACCTCCTAATACCATGACATTTAAGGTTAGGATTTCAACATATGAATTGTGGGTGTGGCGGCACAGAAGACAGAAGCATTCAGTCCATTGCAGATGGGTTGCAGCAAAATTAATTCGTGAACCAAGAAGGAAGAACATATGAGACCCAGGAAGAAAGCATTCAAACTGGCCTGATAATTTTATGCTGGGAAGTAAAAAGCACCAATCTATGTAGGGAAGAGTTCCTGAGTGGTGTGAAATGTCAAATCAGAAAGCTGAGATTTACCATTTTGAATGCAGAGAAATTCAAAAAGAGTACATTAGACAGCAGTACAGAGGTCATGATGCTAATCTTGGTGCTACCACAAACTACCTGAGTGAATTTTTTAACTTAAACTTAGCCTTAAGTGTCACAGTCAGAAGGACTGGACTATAAACAGCCAGAACAACCCTCCAAAGCTAAAGCAAGGATTAAGCCAGGTCCTGCAGCTGACAGGATGCACACACTCAGGACAGGTAGACGAGTTCAAACACCAGGAAGGTGCTCTCAAATGTGCACAGAATGTAGTCTGGGGTTAAAGGGTGAAGTTTACATTCTAATATGTGAAAATTAGTACTGAGAAATTAAATTATAGTCACTGATTAAGGAAAGGAATTTATTCTCTGAATAAGGAACTGTACTCAATGCCCTGAAAAATTTAATAATGGAAGAGATAGATAGTATCTAAAAATTCTATGTCATTGCAGACAGTGTGAAATATACATTAGCAAGTTAATACCTTATTGTAATCAGTATTATTATAGGTATTCATTTTTTTTTTTTAATTTAAGGCAATTACGTTACAGGTGCAATAGCTAAATTTACTTCCACATTTAAATCTGTCAATGGACAGGAATAAATGTAGCTATAATATGTCTTGTTTTACACTGCAGCACTTTGGGAAGGTCTTTCAGGCATGTTATATTATGATATACCACCTCTTCCAGAAAGTTCAATCATCAAAACATATTTATCTTTCTTGCTATGTACTGGATTCCTGATTCTTTGTCATCTTGCCACAGATGAATTTTTTAACATTATATATGAAATTGCAGAGTTAAAACTTCTCTTGTTTTTCCCTGCCTTTTTGTGCCTTCTAACACCAGAGCTGTCAAATATGATCGGCAATATTCGCGAAAATATGATTTGTTCATGTTTTCTAACCTCAGCTGGACCTGCATTGTTGCTCAACAATACTTTATTAATTCCTATCATATCTTCCAGAGCAGTGCTATCCTCTGCTTAACTAAGTACTTTCCCTCCATTCTGTTATGATTTGGAAATACTGAAAAGACATTTCTTAACCTTAAACTTTCTGCTTATCTCTTCTCTAACATTTCCTTTCTTCCTCCAGAGAGAGAGAGAGAGAAGCAGAGAGAGAGAAAGAGAGAGAGAGAAGCAGAGACAGAATCTTTTTCTTTCCAATTAAAATCGGTATTAACCTGAGTCAGTCCAAAGGTATCTCCTCTAAGAGCCTAGTCTACCAATTATGTTTTCCTTCTTAAAATATCTCTTTGTTTTTGTACCAACGGTCACAAAACAACTGGTCAATTGTTATTAAACCAAAAACAAACAAATACAAACTGAAGTATTTCTCCACTGTTATAACTTATCTTTTTCTTCTAGTCTTTAATAAATGGCTAATGTGCCAATTTGCCTAATTTACCCAACTCTCTAGTCTAACCCCACCCTAAACTTGGAAGCCTGGGTTAGCTTCTTGACATTCCTTCACCAAAGCACTGATTCTTCTCTATCTGTGATTACTTATGACTACATTTTTTCAAATTTCAAGGACGTTATTTTCATGCTTTTCATTCTCCTCAAAATCTTTATAATATTTAATTGCAAATCTCTCCTTGAAATATCTTTTTTGAAATATCACGGTTTGCTTATTCTTTCTAAATTCAAATTTTAAAAAATCTCTTTAATGAACTTCCAGTTTTATCTTAATTATTGGTCTTCCATGATCCAAACTTAATATTATCAACTAACTATTGGACTTCTACTTTCATTCATTCATTAATGCATGTATGTATTGGGCACTTACTGTGCTTTAGACAGTCTACACAGAACAATGAAAGAAGCAGAGAAAACAGAGAACAATCCTTGCCATTACAGTTTAACATTTTAGCTTTGCACTGTCTAAGATGATAGCCACTAGCCATCTGTGACTATTTAAATTACAACTTAAAGTAAGTTAAATAAAATCATGATCCATTTTCTTAGTCACTCTATCTATATTTCATGTTATCAAAATTCACACGTGGTAGCAGCTTCCAATTTGGAAAGGCCAGATACAGAGTATTTCCATAATGCAGAAAGTTCCACTGGATAGTACTGCTCAAGCCAGAGATAACCAATAAATAAATAAAATAGTGAAAATTAAACTGTACACTGCATGGTATACTACCATACAGAAAAATAAATCATGGGAAAGTTATAGAAAGTGTGGGAGTGAGGTGTAATCTCTTTCATAATGGTATTCAGGGAGAATTTTGTTAAAAAGTATATTTGTGTAGAGACTTAAAGATGAGAGAGCAAGCTATGCAGACCTGATGAAAAAGGGTATTGCAAGCAGACAGATTAGCCAATTTAAAGGTTCTAAAGTATAAGCATGCTTAATTTATACCAAAAAGAGCATGGAATCCTGTGTGTCTGAAGAACAGTAATAATAGGAGAAGTTAGGAAGACGCTTTGTGGCAGTACCAACAGTGAGAAGTGTTCAGATATAGAATATATTCTGAACAATGAGCCAACAATGTATGTTGATGGAATGGATGTGAGGTATGGCTAACAACTTCAAGATCATGGCCTGAAGAACAAGAAGGGTAGGGTACTTATTAATTTAAGAGAGAGAGATTGCAAGATTAGCAGGCTCTTACTAGAGGAGCTCCAATTAGGATATAGGTTTGGGTCCTGTTAATTTTGAAAGACCTACTTGAGATCCAAGCAAAGAAGTCAAATAGTGTTAAAGATATACCATTAGAGTTCAGGACTGAGATAAAAATGTAGGACTTGCTAGCCTATCATAAGTACCTCAAGCTATTTAATGGAAAATATCACGCAGAAAATCAGTAAAATGAAGAATTCCAAGAACTGATCCCTGGATCTCTCCAGATTTTTTCCAATAAATCAAAAAAGAATTCCAGGGCTTCCCTCGAGGCACAGTGGTTGAGAGTCTGCCTGCCGATGCAGGGGACGTGGGTTCGTGCCCCAGTCTGGGAAGATCCCACGTGCCACGGAGCGGCTGGGCCCGTGAGCCATGGCCGCTGAGCCTGCGCGTCCGGAGCCTGTGCTCCACAACGGGAGAGGCCACAACAGTGAGAGGCCCACGAACCGCAAAATCAATGATTTATGCCAGGTACCAAATGTAGTATAATCCCATTTCTCTTCTACTGCATTTTTCCATTGAATATATAAAGTATTCCATTTTTTTTAATCCTTCAATTTAATTATATGCTTATTCAACTGTGTCCCTGTCACCTACCTGTACAAACCATTTCTTAAAATATTTACCTTTGAACACTGGCTCTACTTCCTCACTACCTTTCTCTCTTTAACCCAGAAAAATATGTTTTCTTTCCATAACCTCTCTGAAATAACACTTCTAAAATCTTCATTGATTTCTCCACCTGGAAAGCTAGTGGTCAATATCCTTTTACTTGCTGTCTCAGCATTTGCTGCCCTCTTTCTTAAAACATTTCCATGATGTCACACTCTAGGCTTTCTCTTAACACTCAGTTATTCTTTCTTAATCTCCTTTCAGTCTTATCCCATGCTACTTGGTCAGTATTTTGGGGTACATTATTACTTTTTCATTGCTCCCTAGCAAAGCCCCATTACTGCTCCAACATCAATAATCCAGTCTAGCCTCACTCTTTGAAATTGTAAATCTGCATCATTGCTTTGACATCTACTTCAAAGGAACCCCATAGGTACTTAAAATGAGTTTGTAGTCTCCCTCCTTTAAAGAATTTTATTTCCCAGGCTTGCCTAAATTCTCTATCACTGTGAATAAAACTATTATTCAACTAAATATCACAATCCAGCGACAAAGATTAACCCTGGATAACTCTGTCCCTTTAATTCCTAATTCTCCACAATGTACTTTCCATTTTACATCTTAAATATTTCTTAAATTAGTACAAAGATATCTATCTCCAAAGCACTTATTTGGAGCAATCATTAGCTCTCAACTGGTCCACTGTAGCAACATTTTCATCTCCTTCCTTCCAACCCTTTTGTCCCTCCAACTTTTCTTCACTCAACAGTGAGTGTTTTAGTTCTGATAATAATAAAACAACATTTTCTCTTATTATTCACTTAAATAATTACCCATTACTTTTAGGATAAAGAACAAACTGACTTTTACAAACCCTGCAACATCTGGGACTGTCTTGTGTTTCCTATTTCTGCTATAACTGGAGAACACCTGGCTCCCTGTACTGCAGCTACACTGGCCTTACATTTCATACAAACTTTCTCACAAGCATGTAATACTCTTTTGTCCTCCTTTCACCTCTGTCCTCTGAACTCATTTTTTTTTCTTCAGGGAATTCTTCATTAATCCATCTGATGAAGTCATATTCCGAATCATGTATTTTCTAGAACTGTGCAACTGTCTATCACAGCCCTCAGGATCATATAATTGTAGTTTCAGATATTTTTATGTAATTATGTCATTTGTTCCTATTTTCCTTCACTCTATATAGTCTCAAGACCTGGTGTTTCTTATAATGTGAAGCATGGATTTTTAGTGTGTAATATGGTCTCTGGAATTGTAGCCCCAAATAAATTATTTGTAGAGTTAATCAGTTAAATTCTGTCAATTAAATTCCTCTACAATATGATGCTAAACTACTTTTCTGGTTTTATATACTAACATTCCTCTACATTTGCTCACTCTAAAATAACACTTTATGACTTGCTCTTTCTGAAGAAATTTCTTACTTTTACACATTTTTCTCAAGATTTCATGCTGTTTTCTCTGACTGCAGTGCTCTCTCATCCAATTCTCCATTTCTCTTTTGAAATAGTACACAAATTTGAAAGCCCACCTTGAATGTTATCTGATCATTATATTTACTTCCTTTTAGTTTCCAGATTAAAAAAAAATCTCTTCAAAGTCATTTTTAATTTTTCTCATTTTAAACGTTATTTTTATTGTCTGAAGTGGGTCTCTTGTAGACAGCATATATACGGGTCCTGTTCTTGTATCCATTCAGCCAGTCTATGTCTTTTGGTTGGAGCATTTAATCCATTTACACTTAAGGTAATTATTGATATGTATGTTCCTATTACCATTTTCTTAATTGTTTTGGGTTTGTTATTGTAGGTTTTCCTTCCCCTGTGTTTCCTGCCTAGAGAAGTTCCTTTAGCATTTGTTGTAAAGCTAGTTTGGTGGTGATGAATTCTCTCAGCTTTTGCTTGTCTGTAAAGGTTTTAATTTCTCTGTCAAATCTGAATGAGATCCTTGCTGAGTAGAGTAATCTTGGTTGTAGGTTTTTCCCTTTCATCACTTTAAATATGTCCCTCCACTCCCTTCTGGTTTGCAGAGATTCTGCTGAAAGATCAGCTGTTAACCTTACGGGGATTCCCTTGTATGTTATTTGTTGTTTTCCCCTTGAGGCTTTTAGTATTTTTTCTTTGTATTTATTTAATTTTTGATAGTTTAATTAAAATGTGTCTTGGCATGTTTCTCCTTGGATTTACCCTGTATGGGACTCTCTGTGCTTCCTGGACTTGAGTGACTACTTCCTTTCCCATATGAGGGAAGTTTTCAACTATAATCTCTTCAAATATTTTCTCAGTCCCTTCCATTTTCTCTTCTTCTTCTGGGACCCCTATAATCTGAATGTTGGTGCATTTAATGTTGTCCCAGAGGTCTCTGAGACTGTCCTCAATTCTTTTCATTCTTTTTTCCATATTCTGCTCTGCAATAGTTATCTCCACTGTTTTATCTTCCAGGTCACTTATCCAGTCTTCTGCCTCAGTTATTCTGCTATTGATTCCTTCTAGAGAATTTTTAATTTCATTTATTGTGTTGTTCATCATTGTTTGTTTGCTCTTTAGTTCTTCTAGGCCCTTGTTAAACGTTTCTTTATTTTCTCCATTCTTTTTCCAAGATTTTGGATCATCTTTACTATCATTACTCTGAATTCTTTTTCAGGTAGACTGCCTATTTCCTCTTCATTTGTTTGGTCTGGTGGGTTTTTACCTTGCTCCTTCATCTGCTGCATATTTCTCTGTCTTCTCATTTTGCTTCACTTACTGTGTTTGGTGTCTCCTTTTCACTGGCTGCTGCTTCATATTTCCCGTTGATTTTGGTGTCTGCCCTCAGTGTCTAAAGTTGGTTCAGTAGGTTGTGTAGGCTTCCTGGTGGAGAGGACTGGTGCCGGTGTTCTGGTGGATGAGGCTGGATCTTGTCTTTCTGGTGGGCAGGACCACGTCCGGTGGTGTGTTTTGGGGTGTCTGTGACCTTATTATGATTTTAGGCAGCCTCTCTGCTAATGGGTGGGGTTGTGTTCTTGTCTTGCTAGTTGTTTGGCATAGGGTGTCCAGCACTGTAGCTTTCTGTCATTGAGTGGAGCTGGGTCTTAGCATTGAGATGGAGATCTCTGGGAGAGCTCTCACCATTTGATATTACATGGAGCTGGGAGGTCTCTGGTGGAGCAATGTCCTGAACTCGGCTCAGCCACCTCAGAGGCACAGACCTGACATTCGGCCGGAGCACCAAGACCTTGTCAGCCACATGGCTGATACATACTGCCAAATAAAACTCAGGACCATCAACCAATATGAGAAATCTGAGAACCAGAAGAAATTCATTCGAATTTGTCTGGATTCTCCAAGGAGGTGGATGGGCACCAGAGGCCTCTGCTGGTACCAAGGTTCTGGTTCCTTGTAGTGTTCAGGCGAAGGAGAGAAGTCTGCTTTGGGTCCCTTTGTTGATCACCAAAACAGTCAAAGTAGCCCAAGACTGGAAATAACTGCAAAGCCCATCAAGTAAATGGGAAAGAAACTGGAGCACATCTACCAGTGGAGTAGCACTAGGGACTTCCCTGGTGGTCCAGTGGCTAAGGCTCTGCTCTCCCAATGCAGGAGGCCCGGGTTCAATCCCTGGTCAGGGAACTAGATCCCACATGCCACAGCTAAGTGTTCACATGCTGCAACCAAAGATCCTGCATGCCGCAACAAAGATCCAGCACATGACAACAAAGATTCCAGGTGCTGCAACTGAGACCCGGCACAGCTGCTAGTGTTGGAGGGTCTCCTGCAGAGGCAGGGGTGGCTGTGGCTCACCGTGAGGACAAGGACACTGGCAGCAGAAGTTCTGGGAAGTACTTCTTGGTGTGGTCCCTCCCAGAGTCCCTCTTCAAAGGCACTTAGAGTCTACATTGAATTATAGAAACTTGTATACTTTTCATACTTTTGTCCCTAAGGGAATTGTGTACTCCTCCAGTGTGAGGACAGTGTTTCCTTTTGGTTTCTATCCCTGTGACATCTGACTCAGTGCTTTGATGGTTGAAGTCAATTACTATATTTTTTTATTAAGTTGGAATGCTCAAGGTCACAGAGGAAAGGCAAGTATCAAAATCCATGTCAACTCATCCCATTACATGACATAGTTCAACCTTGCATGAAAATTTGTTGGCAATATAATGAACAGACTCTATTATTTAAAACGCAACTTTAAGCAGATGTGAAAATTAGGACTAGATTGCAATCATAATTTGTTAGTTATTAAAATTTATTTTTCGATTAAATGAAAAAATTCTAAATATATTGTCATCTATTAGGCTTTGATTTGGCCAGCTGCCTAATACTTCTCTACATGGTTGTAATCTTGGAATATTACATAAGTCATTCTTTAGTTAGGCTAAATTACTTTAAGTGATGCTACTCTTTAGAATCAGAGACTTAGATTAAACCCTTAAAACATCAATGAAATTTACAGAATTTACAACATGCTAGTTAATGCTTCTCACATTTTAGTTATTGATTTCCATTTTCTATGAATATCAAGATTATTTCTGAAGTTGCCTGGATAAAGATACACATGGTGTTCAATAAATATTGATGTTCATTTTAGAAAGTCAATATCAACTTATAAATTATGTAATTTTCATGATATTTATAACTGAAAAAGTAACTCCTTCTTTCAACTGAACACACACTTAAAAATCCTCCTCTTTGAAAAGATATTTTGGAAAATATAACTAATTTTCTGAAATGAATATACATTGTTTTTATTAATATTTTTCACTTTAACTCTAATACTCTTTTTTTTTTTTTTTTTTTTTTTGCAGTACACAGGCCTCTCACCGTTGTGGCCTCTCACCGATGTGGCCTCTCCCGCTGCGGAGCAGAGGTTCCGGACGTGCAGGCTCAGCGGCCATGGTTCATGGGCCCAGCCGCTCCGTGGCATGTGGGATCCTCCTGGACCAGGGCACGAACCCGTGTCCCCCACATCGGGAGGCGGACTCTCAACCACTGTGCCACCAGGGAAGCCCTCTAATACTCTTTTGAATAATTAAAATTCTATTATTGGGGAAATGTCTAGGAATTGGCAGAATTGATTCAAATAGAATAACAAAAATGAAATATACAGCAGCTCATACACATAAGGCAAAATGTTAGCAGACTGAAATGCTGGGAAAAGGCAGCAAGGTGAAACATATAATAATACATGGAAAATTTGTTCATGTAACACCCAACTTCCCAGTAGGTAGTGAGACAGACACTCCACTGAGAAATAAAGATGTATTTCCCAGGGAGTGAAGGCAAATTCTCTGAGACAAAAATAAAATTGAAAGTGTATGAAGTGTGAACATGAAAATACAGGAGCACTATTATGGACTGAATTGTGTGTCCCCTAAAACTCATATATTTTGGGCTTCCCTGGTGGCCCAGTGGTTGAGGGTCCGCCTGCCAATGCAGGGGACACGGGTTCGTGCCTCAGTCCGGGAAGATCCCGCATGCCGTGGGGCGGCTGGGCCCGTGAGCCATGGCCGCTGAGCCTGCGCGTCCGGAGCCTGTGCTGCGCAATGGGAGAGGCCACAACAGTGAGAGGCCCGTGTACCGCAAAAACAAACAAACAAACAAAAAAACTCATATGTTTAAGCAAATGTGATGATAATTAAAGGTGAGACCTTTGGGAGATAACTAGGCTTAGATGAGGTCATGAAGGTGGGGCTTTCATGATGAAATCAGTGCCCTTAGAAGAAGAGATGCCAGAGAACTTGCTTTCTACTCACTCCTCACCATGGGAAGACACACCAAGAAGGCAGCACGTGAAAGCCAGGAAGAGAAGTCTCACCAGAAACTGACCATGCTGGAAACTTGATCTTGGCATTAGAACCGTGAGGAAATAAATGTCTGTTGTTTAAGCCACCTAGTTTATGCAATTTTATTATGACAGCCCAAAATAACTAACATAACTATCAAGAGTTACACACAAAAATCAAACATTAATTCTACACCACCAAAGTAGGTTTAGAACCTGGATACTGCTGGAATTTGTCATTATAGGTCGCTTACCCACAGAGAAATAATTTAAATAATATAACCATGATCTTCCAAGAAAAGGCTTTTAACTTCAAAACTAAACCAACTTATTTAGCCTTAGTAACTGAACATCCTTTGCACTCAGGCTAATATTTTGGTTGTGAGTCTCTTCAAGGTTGCACCCCGAAAGTTAAATTTATGTGATGCATTTTACTTACAGCAACATTTATATTTCTTTGAAGCAATGAGATTTATCCTCATTTCTTACTCCATTGGTAGGAATTTTCAGAGCAAATATGACCAACTAGGCAGTAAAAATACATTGGGAAAATTCAAAATGTTAACTACTTAGATCACCTCACATAGCTGGAAAAGATTATGCCATTTCTCTTCCTTTATGTTATACAGACGAGGAACCAGTGCTTCAAAATCATTTATAAATTGATTTATAGATCCAGGAGAGGTAACCTGATATTCTTACACTACACTGTGTCTTTGTAGTATTTGTTATGTATTATTTTATGCACTTTAAAAATTTCTAAATCATTGCTAACTTAAAATTAAATGTGTATATGAAACAACTATACAGTCTTTTGCAAATGCAAACAAAAGCTAAGTTTATTCATTTGAACATAAAAATGTAGACTATTTTACAAATAAACAAAAGTACTACTCTACTTTTTTTGGTATTTTATTGTTTGAACTAGGCACTTTGCTGATTATCTGACAAGTGACAACATATTTTAATCTAATATTATAATACTTGCAAATTCAGTTGAAGCTATGTAAACATTATCCACACAGCTACCTACCTACTGATTTGAATTGTATATAATACATAATCTGGCATTTAATAGCACAATCAACACTAATGAAAAGAGTTGCTTATAAAATTTAGGTGCCTGGAACATAGAAGTGATTATGTATATCTTGAATAAGTAAATAAATTAATAAATAAAATATTTCCTCCTTTTAAAAAATTATTTTGTGTTCAGGAACCAAAATTATGTGTTAATAAAAGATATTTTATTCACATTTTAGTAAATACACAAATGTAAGCATACATTATTCATTTTAATTTGTTTCATTATGAGTGTGTTTATTGAAATATTATATGTTTCCAGGCATTTGAAATCAATATTTATTAATTAGAATCTTTACTCGTCCATAGGCAATGCATAATGAGTGTGGCTATTTATAAATAAATGCCAGTGAAAAAAAGAATTCATGCTATAATTATGGCAGAAAAAATATAAGAAAATCTAGGTAATGTAAATTTACATTTGAATTTTTTTAATTTATATTTATATCAGTACTTATTATTTCTTATTCAAATATATTTTTGAGATATTGTTTCTTGATACTTTTATTCACAGAATGCTTCTTGCACGTATCATCCCTGACATAAAACACAAAAACAAAATCTATTCTTGAACTTAATTTTAATACTCTGTAGTCATTACATGAATGTGAGAGTTGGCAAGGAGTTCTAGCAAATAAATAAACATCTCCAAATGTTTCAACACATATAGTCATAAAAATATCGTATTGTAAAATAAAATATATTGTATTACCACAATAATGGCAGGGTGGTTAAACAGGCTTCTCATATTTAAGTCCTAGCTCAACTGCTCATTTGCTTTTTAATATTAAAGAAATTACTAATTATTTCCATTTTTTATTTTACTTATTTAAAAAATAGAGATCATCATAATACCTACTGTATCAGCAAAGGTTGACTGATGAAAATGGAAACGCAATAATAGTGGGAATGTGATTTACTATAGGAATTAAAGCTTGCACAATTACGAAAAGAGACAGAAAAATGAATTGTCCAAACACAGGTAAGAGAGATTCAGCTGCAACACCACCTTGTCAATCTGAGAAGCCAAGCACATATTCAGCTACAGAAGGGCAAGTGCAAGGAGGGAGCTACTAGAATAGGAGTGTCAGCCTATTGCCTCTGTGAATCTACACAAAAAGCCCATTGGCAGAAGATCTGGACAATGAGTTGAGAGGGCAGTAGGACAAGCTGGAAACTTCTGGGTACTTCAGCATCTAACCACAGCAACATTCACTGAGTGATGGCCAATGCCACACTTCTTCATTCCATACCTTGTGAAAGTTCCTGGCCAACTCTAACCTAAGACTTGACAGGAAACTGAATTCTGGAAAATTTAGTTTCCAGTTTAACATGGTTGACAATAGGATAATGGGACACAACTTTATTGGACTCACGACGATTACAGGAATTAATACAAAACTTGGTTAAACTCATACACCCGTAAGTCCAAGAAATTAAATGAATCGCAATCACAAGAGACATAAAGACACTCATCATAAGGCTTATCTAGTGGTAAAGATAAACTATTGAAAGAAACTAGAGAAAAAGACACTGTGTACAGCGGAAAGAAAATAAGCAAAACAATAAACTTCATATCACAAACTCATTCATGTCAGAAGACAAATGTAAGAAAAACATGTCAGCCAAGGATTCTAAACACAGAGAAAATGTATTGTAATAATAAAGGGGAAATAGTTTTTGAGGTAGAAAAGTTCAGAATCCATTGTCCATGAACCTGCCCCAAAGATATGTAAAAGTAAGTCCTACAGGCAGAATAAAATTACACCAGATAAAAATGAATGAAAAGTGTCAGCAAAAGTAAATGCATGTGTAGGTATAGAAGATAATGCTTTTTATCTTGTTTTAATGATCTTTACAAGATAATTTACTCTCTAAAGTAAACAATAATAATGCTCTGTGAGATTTGTGTGCAAGTTAATGTTTACTAATACAATACAATGATAGAAATGGTAATACAGTAATAGAAATGAAAAAAAAGTGCATTTTTGTACTATTCTTACATGATAAGTAGTACATGTAATCTGAAGGTAGAATGTGATGTTAAAAAGTGTATATTTCATACCATAGAGTGATCATTGAAAAAGAATAATAGAACAAAAATATATAGCTAGGATGTAATGACATTTAAAAAATCAAGATAAGGCATGAAACATTAAAAAAAAAAACAACAACAGAGAACAGATGGGAAAAGAGAAAACAAACAGCAAGATGTCAGACTTAAACCATAACAAAAATTACAAGAAATAAGAATGATCTAATCACTATGAGTTAAGGCAAGCTCATAGAGTATAAAGCTAGATGATACAGCAAGATCAAAATATTCACCCTACAGATATCCCACATTAAATAACAAGACACAGTAAGTTAAAAACTAAAGATTAAAAAAAAAAAAAAAAAAAAAAGAAGGGCTTCCCTGGTGGCGCAGTGGTTGAGAGTCCTCCTGCCGATGCAGGGGACACGGGTTCATGCCCCGGTCTGTGAGGATCACACATGCCGCAGAGTGGCTGGGCCCGTGAGCCATGGCTGCTGAGCCTGAGTGTCCAGAGCCTGCGCTCCGCAGTGGGAGAGGCCACAACAGTGAGAGGCCGTGTACCGTCAAAAAAGAAAAAAAGAAAACATTTTACTAAAGGTCCTAGGCAGTACAAGAAAGATAGACAAGGAAATAAAAATAGACATATTGTAAGGGAAGTAGAAAGTCCATCTTTATTTGCAAAAGGAACTATTGTGTATAGATAAATCCTGAAGAAATAAACAAAATATAATAGATTTATATGTATTTTTAGCATGACTGTAGGTTAAATGGGAAACACATTTATATATATATAATATTTTTATACGTCAGCCACAAAGAATCTAAATATGGAATTTTACAAAATAATAGCAAAACAAATGACAAAAGGATTAAAAGAGACAACATAAGTTTGTAAAGGATGAATATAGTTTGAGGGCTTAAATGGCCTGCCTTCAAGAGGTATTATAGTCACAATAAACAACACAGGCTAGTATGAGAAGAAAAAATATATGTGTGTATGTGTGTATAAACATTATATATCAACTGAGTCAAGAAGAGAGAAGAGAAATAGATGCATACATACAAAATCAATTGAGTTATGAAAAAGTACAAGGCTATATAAATGTGGAAAAGAGAATCTTTGCAGCAAATTCCTCTAGTACAATTAGAAATTCATTACAATGGAAAATCTATATCTTTCATTCAATTTTGTTATGAACCTAAAACTGCTCTAAAAAATAAAGTTTATTAAAAATAAAAAAAGAATATATATTAAAAAAAAACTCCCACCATACATAAAAATTAATTCCAGATGGATTATAGCCCTAAATGTGGAGACCTAAAATTAAAGATAAAAGTAAACTTGTAGAAATAAATGTTAATGGAAAAAATTTGTGATCATCGGTTAGGGAAAG
>NW_006780882.1:1179893-1197057 GCF_000442215.2 Lipotes vexillifer | reverse complement strand
GGAAAGATTTCTTAGATATGACATAATAGAAACAATCATAAGGAGAAAAATTGAAAAATTAATTTTAAATTAAAAATAAAACTTCTGATCACCATAAGACATTTCAAAAAATTTAAAAAGCAAGACTCAGATGGAGAATATATGCAAAATATATTTCTGACAATGATTTTATTGTAGACTATATAAAGAATTCTTATAGATCAAAAATAAGCACACAAACAACCTGATAAAATTAATGGACAGCACGTAAGCAAACGCTTCACCAAATAAGATATGCACATTGAAAAGAAGCATATGAAAAGTTGTTCAACATACTTTTCATCAAGGAAATAGAAATTAAAATCATAATAAGAATTTATTAAAATTCAACAAAATTACTAACATTAAAAAGACTGACAGTACCAAGAATTTTAGAGTATGTAAAACAACTAGAACTTATTGCTGGTGGGAATATAAAATGGTAGAGCCACTCTGGAAAAATTTGGCAGTTGTGTTATATAGTTCAAGATTCACTTACTATGTTATTCACCATTTCCATTCCTACCTATTACCCAAGACAAACAGAAATATGGGTCTACACAAAAGCTTGTATACAGATTTATTCATAATAATTCCTGTTTTCAAACATGAAACAACCAATGTATTCATCAATACAAGAATTCATAAAGCCATTGTGTTGTATCCATAAAATAGCATATTACTTTGCAATAAAAATTAATGGGCTACTGATTCATGTGACAAGCCTTGTACCTCAAATCACGATGATAAGGTGAAGAAGGCAGTCACAAAAGACTATATACTTTAAGATACTACTTATTTGAAAGTCAAGAAAAAGAAAAATTGTGGAGACAGAAATCAGATTAGCAGTTACCAGAGGCTGGACGTTGGGGAGAAAACTGACTGCAAATTGGCCTTTGTGACTTTGAAGTTTGGCTGAAATGTCCTGTATTATTTGGGGGCCAGTTAATAATGGTACATGTGTGTGTACTCACTAAAACTTCCCATCTAACTGATTATGCAGATTATTAATATTCAGGCTGTAAAATTAATTAGTTAAAATGATGTAACATTATTTTAGGACATATCTTCCCCCAAGATATGTTTATCTTTGAAATGTTAACTGAGTTCTGTATATAAAAAAGCATATTATATACATTGTTGTGACTTGAACTGTGTTCTCCCCAAAAAGATAAATTCAAACCCTATCCTCTGGAACCTGTAAATGTGACCTTATTTTTGGAAATAGGATTCTTGAAGATGTAAACAAATTAAGATGAGGTCATCCTGGATTAGTGTGGTCCTATCCAAAGGCTGGCGTCTTTGACAGAGGACACAGAGACACACAGAGAAATATGATGATGGAAACTGAGTTTAGACTGATACAGCTACAAGCCATAGAATGCCAATAATTATCTGCAACCATCAGAAGCTAAGAGAGACACATAGAACAGATTCTCTCTCAAGCCTCCGGAAGGGAACAAACCTGCTGAATCTTGATTTCAGACTCTGTAGTCTCCTGAACAGGGACAGAACAACATTTTTGTTATTTTAAGACATCAGGTTTGTGGTAATTTGTTATGGAAGCTCTAGGAAACTATTACATACACTTATTATCACACCGTTGTCATTACTCAAACAATTTTGAGACTTCCCTGAGAAACTGCCTCAGGCAGCATTATGTTCTCAGTAACATTCTCTACACTAGGAATGTCTTTGTGTTTTCATGGTGGATTTGATCTATTAAATAGCTAAAACTGAAAATAGTAACTTACACTACTTAAGATTTTTCCTTAAGAAAGTCCTGAAAATATTTTAATAAGAAAATAAGAAAAGCTGATACTTATTAAGAGCTTACAATGTGCTGAGCACTATACTTTGCTTTATGTTCAATATCTCACTTAATCTTAATTACAACCTTGTGAAATACATACTTACTTTATTACTGACATTTTACAGAAAAAGACCAAGAAATTGGGAGATTAGATTAGTGTGCTCAAAGGTAAATAATAGTACACAGTGGACCTGCTAATTTCATTAAAACAATATTTGTTAAGTACCTACTCTATGCCAGGTAATCTTTTGAGGAATAAAACAGTGACTAATAAGAACAAAAATTAGATATAAAATAAATATGGTATGTATAATGTTCTCTACAGTTTAAAAGAATGACTCAAAATAAACTGATTCACATGAAAGAGTTCATTACAAAGACAGAAATATCCTGAAATATTTTTTAATGGAAATTTCGTATAAAAATATTTTCCTTTGGAAGAAACAACCATCTTTTCTTTAGACCTGAGCTTTTTAAGTAAAATAAAATTGTTTCATGTTCCACAGTAGATAACTCAAGAGAAATCAGAGAGAAATGACTCCAAGATGTACTTAAATCGCCTGGGGTCTTATCAAGACTGATATTTAATACTAACCTTCTGGGCTGTGCTGTAAGCAATATGGTACGATCATATGGGAATCTGAGCAAATTTTTGTGGAATATCAATACTGAAATAAAATCCCTGTTGCCTATCTAAGCCTACCCTAAATTAATCTCAAATGATTTTTTGAAAAATGTGAATTTTTAAATTATTTCTGAAAGAACAAGACATATATTAGAACACTGACAATGACTGAATGAAGAATGCACTATTTTAAGTTTAATTATCATAACTTAATCATGTCCTGTACAAGTTTTCAAAAGACTTGCAATAAAATGAAAGAAAAAATGAAAAGTTACAAGTTGAATTCTACAGAAAAATAATTTATATGGTTATTAAAATGAAGATGCTTTCTTATTTAATAGAATGTAGGTATGGGACAATGATTTAAGCAGAATTCTTCCTTACTGCCATAAGAATATTAAGTAATTCAATGTCATGTCCCAATCACACAAATCTATTAGAGCATAAGTTAATAAGGTAAGGCCCAATCAAATATTGGAAGACTCTGTCTACATGCTAAGGCTTTACTATTAAATGATTTTAAGTGGGTTATTCTCATAAAGAGTTTTAACTTTTAAATATATATGTTAGCCTTGTATAGAATGACTTGGAAGGGAGATAGACAAAAGCCATGAGGATTCAGCAAGCAAATGAAATCATGCAGGTATGAGGTGATAAATTAGGTAGAAACGGGTAAAAGGAGAAATGAATAACTCATACAGCTCTATCAGAGATAGAATTTAATGCTATTGTTTGATGTTATACTAGTCAAAGGAAAAAATAATAATACACATGATTTCTATTAAGATATTTGTAAGGCAGATCCCAGAGGCCTGGGAGAAAAAACAGGTAAGACAACCATGAAAATAATGAATTCTAGAACACTTCAAGAAAAAGATATAAATTTTGATGAAAAGAAGAATATGAGAGATTGAGTTTAGTGGACTTTGAAGATCAAATTCAAAACATGAGGTAAGAGTTCATGGTCAAAATAAGAGTGGATTTTTGTGGAAAAATGTTTGTTAACATGGCATTTTGCCCCCAAGATCTTCAATTAATTTTATATCTTCATGCCATAAGAGAGATTTCAAGGACACAGCCTCAAGATGACCTGTCAATTTTTAATAGTCTGTGTCTTTCATCCTCTTTAACTCTTAGTATTTCTCTAGGATTAACATAAATGCATAAATATAGAGAAATATGTTCTGGACTTTGTATATTTACAAAGTAGATATAAAATATATGTACATTAATATATGTATGTATATAATAATGGATGTGCCTGGAATATATAAAGAGCATTCATAAATCAATAAAAAGCAAGATACCCTAATGGAACAATTGGCAAAATATTCAAACAAGATATTCACAAAAGATAATGTTCAACTGGAAATAAATCACATGAAAAAGTCCTCTATTTCATTCATCATAAAGTGTAAATGCAAATTAAAACAGAAATATAATCTCACCAGCAGGGTAAATAAAAATAATAGACAATTTCATGTTTTGGGAGAACATGGAGCAACTGGAGCTTTCATATACTGTTGTTAAGAATTTAAATTAATGCAATCACTTCACAAAGGTGGTTGGTAGTATTTACTATAGCTAACCTACTTATACTTTGAGCAAGCAACTTCACTTGTGTGTATCTCCCCACCACATATGTTCAGCCAAATATATGAAAAAGACCATTCATAGCAGCAACATTTGTACTAGCTAACATCTGAAAAGGAGTCAAATGTCTATTTACAGCAAAACCAATTAATGAATTGTGATACATTCATAAAATGGACTACTCATTAATGAGATGAATAAACTACAACCAAATGTAGCAATATGGGTGAATGTCATATGCAAAATATTGATGAAAATAAGCTAGACAGACATAGTACATAATAGATGATCCCTTTTATATTAAGTGCAAAACCAATATATTATTTTAGATGTCAGCATTGTCGTTATTCACTTTGGGTGGAGGGGCAGTTGTAGTCACCAAAGAAAAGAGGTTGTGAAGGAGGATTTGAAGGATCTGATAATACTCTGTTTCTTCCTATAAGAAGAAAAAAAGTGTGTGTTTACTTTCTGTAAATGCATCACTAATACAAATATGATTGTGTACCATTCTGGACTTAGGTTATAAATTTAATAAAATTTTTGTATTCAAAAATAACTTGGTAAATATGCTGAGAAGCCCTAAGAAGCTAAATAGGATACAGTGGTAAGTCTAGAACTGCTAAGCACAGATTGAAAATGTGCATGATTCATTAAAATCCATGAAAAACTTGCTACTACCTCTGCATATCTAAAAAAATGAAAATATAATTATTAGTTCTCCTTGGAATAACATTTACAAATTACTATTATTTGAAATAAGTCTGTAGCTGAAAAGATTTTCACATTCATTATTACAGGTAGCATGACTGCTTTGGAGTTTTTTGCAAAACTATTAAACAGATCACTTTGAATATTTATATCAGCCATTTAGTAAAGGATTTTGCCTCTGCAAAGTCAGAAAGGACACTCTCTTTCTTAGTGCCCTAGTACTCTCTCTTATTTAAAACCTATACGATTTCTGTTCTTTAGTGTGAATGCAAAGTTTAATTATGCACACACTCTAACCATCCAGTTTAAAAATAATGAAAAAGACATGTTGTAGGATCTGAAAAAAACTAGGCAAAAGTCCTCTCATAAAGACTTGTAATAACCCCATGTTATCACAGAACAAATATCATTGTACCAACAGACTGTCCTCGAGCCCATGCAATATCTGAGGTTAACTAGAAAATTCTAGAAGAAAAATATGTGAAGTCCCAAAAGATTCTCTCTGTAAATAGGTGATGACAGTAAAGATGTAGAAATGAAGACTCTAGATGGATCTGTCTGTACATCAGTGTGCCTGTTTGTACATGCCTATAAGAAATGCTTCAGCAGACAACAAAAAATTCAAAATTTGTTCTTCTTTCTCTTTATATTGTAGCTCTTTAGAAGTATATAACCTGATGGACTTAATCAATAATAGTCACATACTAAATAAAATGGGCTTCTAATTTATCAAATTATTATTTTTTACCATGAAACTCAAACACCTATACTTTTAAAGGACTATGAGAGTTAGAATGAGAAAAAAAATGTGGCTAACGTGCCCATTAGTAAAAGTGCAAACCAGGCAAATGTTATATGCTAACACTTCATTTCTTTCCAAAATTATGTTTTAAAATTGAAGAGTGAGATTTATTTTTTGCTTTTGGCATAAAGCATGGAAAGCAGCAACAAACAAACAAACAAAAAACCAAAAGAACAACTTTATTATCACCTTAAAAATGAGAACAGGCCCGCCCTTCAACAAAATGGTAAGATCAAAAGGCTATTTAATGAAAAAAAAAAAATTCCAATGGGTGACATGCATTTCTGAGAAAGGATAAGACACATAAAGTGTTTCATCTAAGACATAACAATGGGAAATAGACTTAGCTACTATAAAATTAAGTTGGATCAAAACAGCTTAAATTTGATGATTTATTAAATGCCAAGTAAGGACTAGCATGCTAACTTGGAATCCCTGAAAGCCCCAGACATAAGAGGAGACTGCCTTCCCTCGTCAACCCTTTTCATAGGTCAATTGCTCATGAGAGGGACTGAGAACAGGGAAGGTAGACATACCAACTTCACAGGATGCATGGCTTGCTGATGTATGGGGCTGAAGAAGGAGAGACTAAAGCAACCTGCCTGTTCACCAAACCTGCATGACTGCAAGGTAGGGACTGGGTGCCCTGAGCAGTGTGCAGGAAAACCATCCACACTCAACCTGGATCTTGACGTGATGAAAGATGCAGCTCTCTGCTACCGGGGAAAGGAAGGAAACTGAACACCATCTGCCCCAGATCTTGCGCTGCCTGAAGCAGAAAATATCTGTCACTGGGGGAAAGACAGAAATATGACCAATATTCCCCAACCCCATACATCAATACAAGGCCAAGACTGACTACCACTGGGAGGGGGACAGAAAGACTCTGCCCTAAAAGACTTTGACCTAAAAGGCAAAGCTCTCTGATGCTATGGGAGGTACAGAACACTTACCTACCACAGCCTCTTTAAATTCATGGCATTAAGCCATCAGCCCCTAAAGGCTGAGCAGAACACACATCCATCTCTGACAGTGCATCAGTATGAGGCAAACACTTGCTACAGCTGAGAGACTACCAGGAAATCTCTTTGGGTTCAGGACTTTGCACAGAATAGGAGGAAGTGGTTGTTCGCTGTGGAAGAGTAGGAATGCTGAGAAAGCCCAAGACACGAGGCTCAAGGAAACAGGGCCTGTTTCAGGTTGCACTGGTAGCAGGAAATCTGAAAAATATTTTCCCCACTGGATAAGTCTTACATTGGGTAGCAAGCAATGCCCTACTGCTGAGAGAGGAGCAAAGCCCAGGGAGAAACCCATCTTTAGTAAAGTCTTCCTGGGCCTGCTGAAAGCACAAGGTGGAACAGTAACACCCACAGAGATAGCCTCAATCATTCCAGGCCTCACACTAAGCGAAAAGCAGCAGCTGTCTTTCACTAGAGGATTTTCAAATTCATGGGGTACTGAATATAAATAAATAAGCAAGAGTCCCTAACCCCACTCAACTACAAGCTAGATTGACATGATATATTCAGAACAGACAAAACAAAGGAAATAATTTTGAACTTGAAGATCTGACAATAGAAATTATCTTACCTAGAGCACAAAAATAAGACAGAGAAAAAATGGAATAGATAATTGAAAACCATGGGACAATATGAAAACATTCAAATATACAAGTACTGGAAACCCAGGAGGAGAAGAAGGGAAGAGAGAAATGGTCACAAGAAATATTTTAAGAGATTAAGGTTGAGAATTTTTTAAATGTTTAAAAACAAACCTCCCACAGATCCAAGAAGTTCAGAGAAACCTGAAGTGTGATAAATGCAAATAAAAACACAGCCAAGTACCTCATAATAAAACTACTGGAAATGGAGCTTCCCTAGTGGCGCAGTGGTTGAGAGTCCACCTGCCAATGCAGGGGACACGGGTTCATGCCCTGGTCCGGGAAGATCCCACATGCCGTGGAGCGGCAGGGCCCGTGAGCCATGGCCGCTGAGCCTGCGCGTCCGGAGCCTGTGCTCCGCAACGGGAGAGGCTACAACAGTGAGAGGCCCGCGTACCGCAAAAAAAAGAAAACAACAACAAAAAAAACTACCGAAAACGAAAGACAAAGGAAATTTATGAAAGAAGTCAGAGAAAATAAAGACACAGAATGAATTGATAGTAAAATGATAGCTGAATTCTCATAGAAACAATGGAATTCAGAAGTCAATGACATTAAATCTTTAAAGAGCTAAAACGAAAGTCTAGAAGTCTATTTCCTGTGAAAATATAGTAGAGATAAAAGGACAGAAACAAATCTTAAAGAATTCATCTCCGGCAAAATTGTACTACCAACAAATGCTAAAAGATAATTTTAAAGGTTGAAACAAAAAGATATAAAGAACAATAGAGAATAAATAACTTTCTAAATACACAGAACTCAAAAATTCCTATGTTTATACAAGTATATCACTAAATTTTCTAAATTGAAAAAAACAGAGGTTCAGGGAGTAGTGTTCCTGTGGAAGGGATCCAGTGAACTGGCTGTGGGGCAAGGTTGTGCAGGTTGAACGCTGGGGTAGGGTCCCAGGACCCCTGAAGAAACTGAGGAAGAGGCCACGACACCCAAAGTAAAGCAAAGGGAATGAAAGAAGTAAATACTCTTGAAAGTATCAACAATAGGTGTGTTTCGTCCAATCCAACAACATGGTATATCTCTCCATCTGTTTGTATCCTCTTTAATGTCTTTCATCAGTGTCTTATAGTTTTCTGCATACAGGTCTTTGGTCTCCTTAGGTAGGTTTATTCCTAGGTATTTTATTCTTTTTTGTTGCAATGGTAAATGGGAGTGTTTCCTTCATTTCTCTTTCAGATTTTTCATCATTAGTGTATAGGAATGCAAGAGATTTCTGTGCATTAATTTTGTATCCTGCTACTTTACCAGAGTCACTGATTAGCTCTAGTAGTTTTCTGGTAGCATCTTTAAGATTCTCTATGTATAGCATCATGCCATCTGCAAACAGTGACAGTTTTACTTCTTTTCCGATTTGGATTGCTTTTATTTCCAGTTTTTATTCTGATTGTCGTGGCTAAAACTTCCAAAACTATGTTGAATAGCAGTGAGAGTGGGCAACTTGTCTTGTGCCTGATCTTAGAGGAAATGGTTTCAGTTATTCACCACTGAGAATGCTGTTGGCTGTGGGTTTGTCACATATGGCCTTTATTATGTTGAGGTAGATTCCCTCTATGCCCACTTTCTGGAGAGTTTTTATCATAAATAGCTATTGAATTTTGTTGAAAGATTTTTCTGCATCTATTGAGATTATCACATGCTTTCTATCCTTCAATTTGTTAATATGGTATATCACATTGACTGATTTGCCTATATTGAAGAATCCTTGCATTCCTGGGATAAACCACACTTGATCATGGCATATAATCCCTTTAATGTGCTGTTGGATTCTATATGTTAGTATTTTGTTGAGGATTTTTGCATCTACATTTATCAGTGATATTGGCCTGTAGTTTTCTTTTATTGTGACATCTTTGGTTTGGGTATGAGGGTGATGGTGGCCTTGTAGAAGAGTTTGGGAGTGTTCCTCCCTCTGCTATATTTTGGAAGAGTTTGAGAAGGATAGGTGTTAGCTCTTCTCTAAATGTTTGACAGAATTCATCTGTGAAGCCGTCTGGTCCTGGGCTATTCTTTGTTGGCAGACTTTTTTTTTTTTTTTTTTTTTTTTTTTGCGGTACGCAGGCCTCTCACTGTTGTGGCCTCTCCCATTGTGGAGCACAGGCTCCAGACGCACAGGCTCAGCAGCCATGGCTCACGGGCCCAGCCGCTCCGCGGCATGTGGGATCTTCCGGACCTGGGGTACAAACCTGTGTCCCCTGCATCAGCAGGTGGACTCTCAACCACTGCGCCACCAGGGAAGCACTGTTGGAAGATTTTTAGTCACACTCTCAATTTCAGTGCTTGTGATTGCTCTGTTCATATTTTCTATTTCTTCCTGGTTCAGTCTTGGAAGCCTGTACTTTTCTAAGAATTCATCCATTTCTCCCATGTTGTCCATTTTATTGGCATATAGTTGCTGTAGTAGTCTCCCATGATCCTTTTTATTTCTGCAGTGTCAGTTGTTACTTCTCCTTTTTCATTTCCAATTCTGTTGATTTGAGGCTTCTCTCTTTTTTTCTTGATGAGTCTGGTTAATGGTTAATCAATTTTGTTTATCTTCTCAAAGAAGTAGCTTTTAGTTTTACTAATCTTTGCTATCGTTTCCTTCATTTCTTTTTCATTTATTTCTGATCTGATCTTTATGATTTCTTTCCTTCTGCTAACTCTGGGGTTTTTTTGGTCTTCTTTCTCTAATTGTTTAGGTGTAAGGTTAGGTTGTTTACTTGAGATTTTTCTTGTTTCTTGAGGTAGGATTGGATTGGATTGGAAGAATCAATATTGTGAAAATGACTATACTACCCAAAGCCATCTACAGATTCAACGCAATCCCTATCAAACTACCAGTGGCATTTTTCGCAGAACTAGAACAAAAAATTTCACAATTTGTATGGAAACAAAATAGACTTTGAATAGGCAAAGCAATATTGAGAAGGAAAAATGGAGCTGGAGGAATCAGGTTCCCTGACTTCAGACCATACTACAAACCTACAGTAATCAAGCCTGTATGGTACTGGCACAAAAACAGAAATATAGATCAATGCAACAGGATAGAAAGCCCAGAGATAAACCCATGCATGTATGGTCACCTTCTCTTCGATAAAGAAGGCAGGAATATATAATGGAGAAAAGACAGCCTCTTCAATAAGTAGTGCTGGAATAACTGCACAGCTACATGTACAAGAATGAAATTAGAACACTTCCTAACACGATACACAAAAATAAACTCAAAATGGATTAAAGACCTAAATGTAAGGCCAGATACTATAAAACTCTTAGAGGAAAACATAGGCAGAACACTCTATGACACAAATCATAGCAGGATCCTTTTTTTTTTTGGCATGTGGGTCTCCCACTGCTGTGGCCTCTCCCGCTGTGGAGCACAGGCTCCAGACACGCAAGCCCAGCGGCCATGGCTCATGGGCCCAGCCACTCCATGGCATGTGGGATCTTCCCGGACCGGGGCACGAACCCATGTCCCCTGCATCAGCAGGCGGACTCTCAACCACCGCGGCACCAGGAAAGCCCTCAAGATCCTTTTTGACCCACCTCCTAGAGAAATGGAAAAAGAAACAAAATAAACAAATGGGACCTAATGAAACTTAAATGCTTTTGCACAGCAAAGGAAATCATATACAAGACAACCCTCAGAATGGGAGAAAATATTTGCAAATGAAGCAATGGACAAAGGATTAATCTCCAAAATACATAAGCAACTCATGCAGCTCAATATCAAAAAAAAAAAAAATCCAAAAATGGGCAGAAAACCTAAATAAATATTTCTCCAAAGATATACAGAGTGCCAATAAACACATGAAAGAATGCTCAACATCACTAATCATTAGAGAAATGCAAATCAAAACCACAATGAGGTATCACCTCACACCGGTCAGAATGGCCATCATCAAAAAATCTACAAACAATAAAAGCTGAAGAGGGTGTGGAGAAAAGGGAACCCTCTTGCACTGTTGGTGGGAATGTAAATTAATACAGCCACTATGGAGATCAGTATGGAGGTTCCTTAAAAAACTAAAAATAGAACTACCATATGACCAAGCAATCCCAGTACTGGACATATACCCTGAGAAAACCATAATTCAAAAAGCGACATGTACCACAATGTTCATTGAAGCACTATTTACAATAGCCAGGACATGGAAGCAACCTAAGTGTCCATCAACAGATGAATGGATAAAGAAGATGTGGCACATATATACAATGGAATATTACTCAGCCATAAAATGAAATGAAACTGAGTTATTTGTAGTGAGGTGGATGGACCTAGAGACTGTCATAAAGAGTGAAGTAAGTCAGAAAGAGAAAACAAATACCATATGCTAACCGATATATATATATATAGAATCTAAAAAAAAAAGAAAATGGTTCTGATGCACCTAGGGGCAGGACAGGAATAAAGATGCAGACGTAGGTAATGGACTTGAGGACACAGGGAGGGGGAAGGATAAGCTGGGTCAAAGTGAGAGAATAGCACTGACATATATATACTACCAAATGTAAAATAGCTAGCTAGTGGGAAGCAGCTGCATAACACAGGGAGATCTGCTCTGTGCTGTGTGACCCTCCCTTTCCCACTCCTCTTAGAGGGGTGGGATATTGAGGGTGGGAGGGAGGAACAAGAGGCAGGGGATATGGGGATATATATGTATACATATACCTGATTCACTTTATTATACAGCAGAAACTAACACAACATTGTAAAGCAATTATACTCCAATAAAGATGTTAAAAAAAAAGAGAGTAAATGGGTTTAACAGAAGAATGGATTTGTGAAACAGCATCTGACAACCACTCTCTTAGTGACAGCTGACAAATGAACTGTGAATATTCTGCTAACAGTCACTGGAGGAAGCTCAGAAGATTGATGCTAACTGCTTGTAACCCATGGAAAAGAACAGGTGAATGTCAGCATAAAAAAATTATGGTAAAATTGGGCTTCCCTGGTGGAGCAGTGGTTGAGAGTCCGCCTGCTGATGCAGGGGACACGGGTTCATGCCCCGGTCTGGGAGGATCCCACATGACGCAGAGCGGCTGGGCCCGTGAGCCATGGCTGCTGAGCCTGTGTGTCCGGAGCCTGTGCTCCGCACTGGGAGAGGCCACAACAGTGAGAGGCCTGCGTACCGCAAAAAAAAAAAAAAAAAAAAAAAAAAAAAAAACTATGGTAAAATGGATGCTAAGTCACTAATGATTTCAGAAGTTATTCTGATGGTGCAAGTCAGTAAGTAGGTTCTGAACTCCACCAAAAAGGTGAATTACCTTCAGAATTACAAAAGATTTTTGACAAAGAAATGGTGGATGTTAGTTGAAGATAAAAAAAAAAAAAATGAACTATGTATGTCAATGAAGACTGTATTCCAGACCTTCTCAGGGCAGGATCACAGACTGGGAAGTGCTACACCAAATTTTTTTTCTAAAGCAAAGAGTATTGAGGATGAGAATAAAGACACTCTGCCTGTTGTCTAATAATCTGGAACATTTCACTAAAATACAGATCTGGTTAGCCAAATGGAAAAAGATCTTCCAGAAATTTTATATTTCCTGTAGTCATTAATAGCTATTCATTTCCCTCTAAAACACTGCTTGAGCTGCATGTCACAGGTTTTGGGTAAGCCATATCAAAGACTTCATCGCAAAATTCCAAGGGTCTCAAAGAAGTCTACCCTTTCCCTGGCAGTGCCACTTCCTTTTCTCAAATTGCTAGATGAAACAGTCACACTGGAAGAAGCAGATCTGTACAATGCTGCAATCACTGAGAGACTCCAAAAAAGAGCTGATCATTTTAGAGAACTTTCATAGCATTAATTTTTAATGGACTAAGTGGGAAATTTGGAGAGGAATAATGATTGTAAGCAAACATGCAGACCAAAATGTATTAAGGAAAAGTCATATTCACTGGACCTTTAATCCAGGTCCTATTTTACTGTCCTCTGATGAGAGTTCTAAAAATAAGTACAAGTTAGCAAAGTAAACTATGACTGGAGCTATGTTCCTGAAAATTCAGTGCATTCTTCCACATTTTCAAATATCAATTAATCAACATAAGGTACATTTTAGTAGCTATATAATTAAGAATTTTAACATCATATAAATAAGCAAATATGTTTGTATTATGATTCATTTAAATGTGTATCCATTACTTTCCCAAACAGCAGCGATTTTTTTAAATGCTAGCTGTCTCAGATTTAAAAAGAGCAGTGAATTTTTTTTAAAAATGTGCATTGCACGTTAAAAGCATCAATGTCATTATTTTATAACTGAGATATAATCAAAAGACTACAAGACTCTGTTTTCACCTTAACTATGACTAAACTTCACAGTGTGTTCAGTTTTCATTCTGTAACGTCAAGATATACTCAAATATTAATTTGGCAACTGTATCTAGGATGTATATATATTTAAGAATAAAATTTTGTAGCTTATTAAAATGTCAAAAATAATAAAAGAACATAAGTATATTAGTTTATTATATAAAATGCCCTGCACTGGATGACTTAAACCATAGCAATTTATATTCTCACAATTCTGGAGACTGGAAGTTCAAGATGAAGGTGCAAGCAGGGGAGATGGTTCCTCCCATGGCCTTTCTCCTTGGCTTGTACATGGCCATCTCTTTGCTGTGCCTTCATATGGCCTTTACCCTGGGTGTGTACATCCCTGGTATCTCCTCCTTTTATTATAAGAACACTGATCATCATAGATTAAACTCCCACCCTTATGACATCATTGAACCCTAATTACTACTTTAAAGGCTTTATATGAAAATACAATCATACTGGGGATTAGGGCTTAAACATATGAGTTTTGGGGGGACACAATTCAGATTATAGTAGAGATTTTACAGCACATACAGAGGTAAAATAAACAACAACAAAAGTTGAAAGGTAATTTTGAAACATATTATGATAAACTTTTATGAAACATTAAAATAGTTTAAACAGAATGTTCAAAGCTAAAGATCAATATTGCATTTTTAATGCAAAACACAAACATATACACACATGCATACATGACAATAACAACAAAGATGTAACAGAAGATAAAATATATATTTTTTTAAATATTTGATTCACCCACAATTTAAGGAGAGAATGATAGAGGAACAAGGATGAGACAATCAAACTCACATAGCAGTATATTAGACTTGAATGCACACATATGAATAATTTATATTACATATAAATAGACTAAGCACTTAAATTAACAGGGAGGCATTATAAGACTGGATAAAAATAGCGAGATTCAACCATATGCCACTTATAAGAAACTTGCTGTAAATATAAAAACACAAACAGGCTGAAAATGAGAGAACGGACCTATATTTATTATTCATCCATTATGCATGAGAAAGGGATATATATCTACCATGCATTCATTAATCATAAGAAAGCCATTGTTGATGCTCTTAAATGAGGAAAAATTTAATTCAAGTAAGGTAGGGCCATAAGCTTAAAAGGGTCAGTTAATTAAGAAGATATCATCCTAAATGTGAATGCATCCTATAACAAAGCTCCCAGTACAAAAAGAAGTTAGAGAAAGAACAAATACTAAAGAAGAAGGAGAAAAATAAATACCAGTAAAAATCAATGAAATAGAAAACAAAAAGGAGAAAATCAGTAAATAAGAGAAACACTAAAGTGAGAAGTTGTTTCTCCAGAAATATCTATAAAATTCATGAACCCCTAGCAAAATAATGAAGAAAAAAGGAAACAGAAAAAAAATAGATTACTAATGTGAAGAATTAAAGCGAAACCACCTACTACATATCTCAGATGTTAAAATAACAAGTGGTATGTTGAAGAATTCTATGCCAATAAATTTGAAATCCAAATGGGAAAAAAAAAAAGTACTCTAAAAGACACACATAACCAACACCTATTCAAGAAGTGTAGATAACCTAAATATTCATATGCCTATGTGAATATTTAGTTCATAAATATCTTCCCACAATATAGCACCAAGTCTAGATTGCTCCATTGATGAATTAAATCAGGCATTTAAAGAAGAAAGAATAGCAATTTTTGTAAGGTTTTTCATAAAGTAGAGAAAGAGTAAAGGTTTCCCAACTCATTTGGTGAGGCCACTACAACCCTGATGGCAAAACCAGACAATGGTATTGCCAAAAAAATTGCAGAGTAATATGTTTTATGAAAACAGATGCACAAGTCATTAAAATATTAGTGAATCGAATCCATCATTCTAGGAAAAGGAAAACACAGTATTATCATATGAGGTGTACAACAAGGATGAAAGAATAGATTATCATTCAAAAATTACTGTGTTTCGGGCTTCCCTGGTGGCACAGTGGTTGAGAGTCCGCCTGCCGATGCAGGGGATACGGGTTCGTGCCCCGGTCTGGGAAGATCCCACATGCCGTGGAGCGGCTGGGCCCGTGAGCCATGGCTGTTGAGCCTGCTCGTCCGGAGCCTGTGCTCCACAATGGGAGAGGCCACAACAGTGAGAGGCCCACATACCGCAAAAAAAAAAAAAATTACTGTGTTTCATACCATTATCAGATTGAGTGAATATTATTTACTTCAATAGAGGCAAGGAAAGTATTGACAAGGTAAAACACACATTTTTCATTAAATATCTCAGCAAATTATGAATGGAAGGTTTCCTCACCCTGATAAAGGACACCAATGAAAAGCTCACAGCTAATATTTTAATGTTAAGTTGGGAAACTAAAGTAAATCCACAGATCAGTTTAAGGAGAACTGACCTCTTACTGTTCAACCTCTCAATTTATAGGTCTGGTATATTTCTACAGTTTTTAAAATCTTCTTCAATTTATAACATCAAAGATTTATATCTTAGAGTCTATAAAATCTTGCACTGTTAAATTTGTACTTTGGTATTTGATAATTTTTGGTGCTGTTTTAAATTTCAGTTTTAGTATTTCATTAATATACATAAATACAATTTATTTTTAATAGTAACTGTGTATCCTGAAACATTGCTATATCCACTTTTTATATGTTATTACTGTTCTTGTAAATTCTTCAGTTTTTCCATGAATACATGAATCTTCTCAGAATTGAGAGCTTTGTTTCTTCTTCCTAATAGCTATGCCTTTTATTTCTTTTTATCTTCATGAAGTGACTAATATACATCTAGTATAAAATTAATAAAGTTGAAGTGAATTGATTAGGAAAGACTGTGAGGGAAATTTCTGGGGTAGTGAAAGTATCAGTATTCTGTGTCTTGATACACATTCATGAAAACTGACTGAATAGTACTTAATAGCTGAACATTTCACCTCATATTAATTATACTTTGACTTTTTTAAGTCAGCAATATGAAAAGGCATAAGTGAATAGAACACAGAAATTTAATTTTTGAATATTCATTTGTATTTTTTAATTTGATACTATTTGCAAACTACATCATAGATCTATTTCTTTTAAATGTAACTGAACACTTACTGCTGTGGCTGATCGCACCATTGGTCCCAAATCTTCACTTCTCTGTATTCATGACCTCTGCCATGTAATCTTGTAGTGTTCTTACACTCTGATTCTACACTTGTTTATGTGCATTGCTTTGGCTATAGTAGAGGAAGGTGGAAGTTACATGGTACTAGTTCTACGCCTAGGCCTCAAGAGGATCTGTGTGTTTGCACTTGTTGTAGTTCTTCTTTGCATTTCCATCAGAACTTGTATGTGCTATCCTGTTGGAGGATGAGAAGCTTGTAGAGCAGATCTGATCCTCCTAAGCCACTGCTGTCAAGACCAGCCTAGATTGGCTGAGAAGCAGCCAGCCCCCCAAAATATCCATGAGTGGTTCAAGATCATGTGGATCACCTAGGTACCCTCAACTGAATCTAAATATCATAACAGAAAATGCTTATTATTTTCGTGGTTGGTATACATATTATCACGTCATTAAATAAGTGAAACACTGGTAATTTATTTTCTTGATTACAAGTAGCTTTTCTTTCCC
>NW_006780882.1:1145323-1179877 GCF_000442215.2 Lipotes vexillifer | reverse complement strand
TCCCTACATGATATTGGCTTTCAGAATATTAATGAAAAATATATTTGAATTATATGGCTATTCATGCTGCTAACATCTCACATACCTAGCAACTAAAGAACAGAAAAAAATATATTCTTAAAAAAATTAGACGTGATGAAGAGTGGCCCCCGCTTGCCACAACTAGAGAAAGCCCTTACACAGAAATGAAGACCCAACACAGCCAAAAATAAATATAAAAATAAATAAATAAATTTAAAAAAATAAAAATATTAGGAAACAGTGCATAAATATATTAATATATTTATATTAATATATTAATATATTAAACATTTAGGACTTGCAACAAAACATTAAGAGGCTGAGAAATAATGTTTTACATTTTCATTTGGTTTTATATCTCTAGTTTCTATTCTATAATATTACTACTAAGCAGTATATTATTTGGATTTTTATTCCATTCAGCTATATAAAATTCCTAATTCTAGAATAACATAATTGAAATGTGTTGCTCTGAGTATCAGACAAGCTCAGCAGAAACTGAATCCTTTGCCTGCCTATTGTAGAAAAAGACTTATCTATGAATTCAGCACTGGCCTCAAGAGTAGAAAAGCACAGGTTTACTAAATGCAAGACAATCCCTGGTTCAGGTAAGGACAGGAAGGGAAACAGAGAAAGAAACAGAGAAAAATATATTTAAAGATTTATTAACTAGAGCAGCAGTCCCCAACGTTTTTGGCACCAGGGACTGGTTTCCTGGAAGACAGTTTTTCCACAGATCAGGGAGAGGGGGGCGAGGATGGTCAGGCAGTAATGCGAGCGAAGGGGAGCGGCAGATGAAGCTTCACTTACTTGTCTACCACTCACCTCCTGCTTTGTGGCCTGGTTCCTAACAGGTCACGGACTGGTACTGGTCGGTGGCCTGGAGGTTGGGCACCCCTGAACTAGATGATTCTAGGACGTCTTGTAAGACTATTTTTTAAAAGTCACTAAAAAACTACTTGTGATTCAATGTGAATTGTGATATACATCTAAACATTACATTGAAACCCCCAAATCACCTGGCATAAATAATAGAAAGTGTTTAAATGTCCAACGATGTTGAGTAAGGAAAAAATGCTTTAAAATCTTATATTTAAATATAGTATCTATTTTATTAAGAAACCTTATACCATAATTGGCAATAAAGTTAAAAATTTTACAATAATTTTATCAATCTATTGCCAAATTCTACCTTTTTCAGGAAAGTTTACATATCTGTGTTCCATTTCATTTCATAGACTTGCTTATCATTTGTTTATTCAACAAACTGTTGAGCATCTGTTACATATGTGGCACCAATGTGATGTATGAGCTGTCAATTAAAAATATAAATGGCTTCTGAATTAATCATGATTAAAATCTGTTTTCAAAAGGTGAGTGTATTTTGGGAGGAGTTATAATAATGTTACATACCTTTCGAGTACAATAACATTAATATGTAAAATCGTATTAATCCTCCTCAGAAACTCTATTCAAATGTCTAAGAATCTAATGAATCTACTATCTTAAATTGAGAAATTGGTTTATTCTGTTAGTGGTCTATTATATATTTAATATATTTTCACTGTATCATAAAAGAATAATATATACTAATAATTCCTACTGAACCAGAATTCTTCTAAATGGATTAATATATTTGAATACTTGAAAATGGCAAAATATTTTCTCTCATAGGGATTTACTATTACTAATACTATGTACATGTACACAAGTGATTTTGGCTGTGTTCCATGAAAACTCTTAAAAACACAGTCCATAGGCATGGCATATTTGGCCAGTAGGCTGAAATTTGTGGGCCACTGATCTAGAGTATATTACATCCAATTTTTTAAACACAGTTCTTAAATATTAATACTTTTACATAATCCAATTAAAGTGAAGAAATGAAATTTAAAATATTAAATACAAACACAGGTTTTTATTTTCAGGATCATCAGAAAACTCTCTCAATTAGATATTAACATATAGAAATGCTCACTTTCAATCTCATGCTATCTAGGCAGAACAGTGACAGTTATTGGACCAGCATGATTGGTGGGCCACACTTGAGAATCTCTGCTCAGAGCAAAAGGCAGTGCCTTGCATCTCTCTAGATGAAGTCCATTGCTTCTAGACAACATTGGACAAGTACTCTTCACATTCTAGCTTGTTAGTTTTTGTCTTTTCACATATATTTTTTAATGAAATACACTTACAAACAAATGTAAAGCTCATTTAAAGGTAGTGAGTGTTCTTTGATGTACTGATATGCAAAGTTATTAAAAAACATCTTTGACCAGAAATTGTAGTTTATCTCTGTCATTCATGTATTCACCATAAGCTATACTTTCTTTGTTTTTAAGCTTAGATTGATACCACCATTCCTCTTGGCTGTCTCTAAACATGTTTTCACTACTTTATACCTATTGTTTAGCTTTTTCCCCAGCACACGGTGGAAACACAAAAGCAACTACTGAACATAATCGTTAATCAATTGGACATTACATTTTTTTTCTTAAAAGTTATGTTAATCTTATAGGTGAATATATACTTTTTGAAAATGTAAGTATAAAGAATAAAACATTAAATTTTCACTTGATATTCCTTTCTATCTCTGTATAACTATATTTGACCTTTGTGCTTACCATTACAGAGTTGGTTGATTGGCTAACTTCTATTATTTTCTTCCTTTTGACCTTCAAAAACTAGACAGCCTGATTAGTGATAGCTGGAAAGATGCAATCTCTGCAATTATTTTTTTAAGTCAACTCATGAGCAATATTTAATTTATTTGTATGGTAGTATCTGGTTCCTTGTCTGAATTGAGTAATTATGAAATATGCTTTGTTCTAGGCAGAATTAATAGAAATTATTTATGATGGCAGAGTGAGAAAAATGCACTAAAAGGGAAAGAAAAGTACAAAATCAATTTATCTGAAAGAATAAAGACTATATTTAAATTTAACCTCATTTTCCATTATATAAATCTTTGATTACTTGAAATATGAAATTTATAATTATGAAGACAAATTGTTTTAAATAATAATTAGAGGCAAGAGTTTTGTTGAAAAGCTTTAAGGTCAATAAAATGACCTCAGAAAGGTAATCAGTGAGTTGTATAAGGGTTAAAAAAGAATATGCAATTACAAGAGACTGAGGTTATAAAAGTTTTAGTAAGCATATTATAGAAAAAAATTGAGCAATTTACATTCAATAAAATTAAAGTAAAACATTTTATATAATTAAATTTAAAAGAGAATTACTGATGTGAACTCATTCTATTAAAAAATAAATTATTTTTGGCTTTGTAAATAACCTCAGTGGCTTAGAGATTGGGCCAGCCTACCAAGTGCCAGTACTGTAGAATGATAATAAATGCATTCTAGTACCCATATTTTCACCAGTAATACTATTTCTCATTAACAATATCTAAACCTCCTTTGACAGTGCTGCTTCCATGAACTGGGATGCAGAAAACTCACTTTCCTTAGTATTTTTATAGGGAATATCACTAAAAAGTCAGGTATTGAAAATTCTATTATCTAGTCAAGGAAGACATGAAGAAATTAAGTCAAGAAAAGGAGCTCATAATTTAAATAAAATATATATTCTGAAATTAAACTTCTAAAATTTCTATCTTATATCTAATATTCTGTGAGTTTCTACAACTTCTGTTTGTGAATATGTGTGCAGATAATGAACTAAGCATATATCCAAAAAAAGGCAATCGTATAATTCACGGAGTTGTAAAAAAACCTCACAATACTAATATATTTTGAATAACTTGTTCTTTTATGATTACATGTTCTTTTATAATTAAGAAAACAAACAATATTATTATAAGCTAATCATATAATTAATCAAGATTTGGAAAACTATCTTTGAATAGGAGTCACAGAACCATTCTTGATTAACACTTTAATAGTTTACTGAAATTTCATATTCATATTACCTTTCATAGATTTAACACTTGGCTAGGGGTTGGAGAATTTTAATGTACAAAATACTATTTTATGGTGACAAGAGACTGACGATATAATAAAGAAGAGAATATATTATAATGCTGAATTTTTTTCTAAGGTGATTTTTTTTCTACATAGAAAATCTTCATGCAGAGACTGGCACCAAACTGGCCTTAAAAATATGGGAAACCATACAGGAAATGATGGTGAACTTAGTTCCTGCTATCAGGAAGCTTATAGAATCTCTGCTATTCCTGCCCCCTTTTCTTAACCCAATAATGGCATGTATAAATGTTCCATTACATCGCTTTCAAAAAAAAAAAAAAAAAGGGAAACCAAGGATGAGACTTGAACCAGAAAGGAAAAGAGAAGGAAGAGCATGAGCTCTTCCTGGTTAGATAACATTGTTAGAAATACTTCCATGAAACCAAAAAGAATTTCTCTTGTAGAGGAATGAAAGAAAGACTGGAACACTGGATATCAAAGAAAATTAATGTAAGATACTTGTGATTTGGTGGTAGCCATACACTAAGTAATAATAAGCCTGAAAGCAAATAAGTAAATTAAAAAATAAATTAATAAAAAGTTCAAAGTGTCAATTATCTTCAATGTTCAAGAAACAATACTTTTTTTAGAAAAGCACGAAAGAGGAAATAAAAGACTTGAGGTTAAGAAATGCATTCTCCAATTAGAAAAGAATCTCTAGGCAATGCAGTGCAGTGTTTTATCTTCCCATTGTTTTTGCTTTCATTAATGAGGATACCATTATAGTAAATTGCCACTTATACAACAAATTATTTACAAAATTTATAACAGTCTATGAATATGTTAATAACATAATATTTTAAAATAATCAAAGAAAAATATCCAAGGTAGAGGAATCCAAGGATCAATTCATCCCCACTCCTAATTCATCTCCATATAAAAAAGTACTTCTTTTTCCTGTGTTTCTCATATACCCATCCATAACTTTAAATTATATGCCTATACTGCAATAATAAATTATCATTTTAAACATCTATTAATTTCCTATTGTAGGAGATGATGATTTATTTCTCTTACCACGTCATACCATTTTCCCCCTCCTTACATCTGCAATTATTGTTAAATCACCACTGGGTTAAATCAATATGCAGGGCTTATTTTGATTTTAGGAATATATATTTACACTTTTGAGCTGCTCAGTGTATTATTGTTAAATTACTTTTCATGCAGAACTTTTTTTTTTTTAATATATCTTTACTTATAGTTTTGCTCTATTTCCAAGAGAATTCTCTCTACATCTTCTTCAACCTCCAGTCAAATTTCCACACTAACTTGTTGTACTACCTGTGATTTCAGTTTATTTTCTGGAGACAAAACATTTAATGCTGCAATGTTTTCTCCTCACTCTAAGAGCCTAAGAGTGAGTTGCTTGGAAGGAAATGCCTGTTCCAGCATCCTGGGCATTTTCTTACTTTCCCAGATCTGCTGAGCATCTTCCTTTGAAGATGCTGCTCTATCTTGTTCTTTCACTTTTTATTCTTTCATTTTAATTAGCTTAGCTTCCTAAGAAAGAGTACATGAGAGATTTTTGTGTTTTGTGTGTGTTTTGTTTTGTTTGTTGAAATATCTATGCCTAAAATCTCTTTATTTTGTGATCCAATTTGATGATCAGTTGCCTGAGTATAGATAGGATTCTAGATTGAAATTATTTTTCTGGGACATTAAAAAGAGTTGATGTCCTTTAAAGTTAGAATCACCTCATTATTCATGCTAGTTTATCTTCTTTTCCTGTTATTCTTTTTTTTCCCATCCAAATGTCCCCCAACCAATGAATGGAGAAACAAAATATAATATATCCAATAAATGGAACATTATTATATTGCTCTCCCCTTGTCCTTCTACTCTTTCTTCTTTTACTGATATCTCTATCAGTTATTTAAATCAGTGTTTGCAGTTGTAAGCTCAGCATACATAATGGCTCATCCAGCACAATTTAAGTGGTCATTAGTGATACCTGAGGACATTTGCTACTAACTGATATATGAATACGAGACAATCATACCATAATGTTATATAATTTCATATTTACTAGGATAGCTTTAATCAAAGTGACAGATAACAACATGCGTTGGTGAGAATGTGAGAAACTAGAATCCTCATATTTGACTAGTAGAAATGTAAAATGGTAAAGCCACTTTAGAAAAGTCTGGCAGTTTCTCAAAAGATTAAACATAGAATTGCTACATGACTTCATAATTCCTCTCCTAGAAATATACCAGAGAAATAAACCATATGCACACAAAGTTTATAGAAGCATTATTCATAACAGCCAAAAAATGGAAACAAGCCAAATGTCCATCAACTGATGAATGGATAAATAACTTTTGTTATCTCCATACAATGCAACATTATTTGTTAATTTAAAGGAATGTAATACTGATACATGCAAGAATATGAATGAACATTGAAAACATTATGCTAAGTGAGAAGAGTCAGTTACAAAAGATCACATATTGTATGATGTCATTTATATGTAATGTCCACATTGACAAATCTATAGAGACAGAGAGCAGATTGGTATTTGCCTAGGACTGGGACTGGGGTGGAGGGTGACAGCTAATTCGTCAGGAGTTTCCTTTTGTGGTAATAAAAATGTTCTAAAATTGATAGTGGTGATGATTGTAAGACTGTGAATATACTAAAAACACTGAATTATATACTTTGATAAATGAATTATATGGTATGAACTAAATTTGATGTCTGTGATTTGGATTCCACACTGCTCTCATCTACCTATACCCAGATGAATTTATTTGACTCTTACAAATCCAAGAAAGATGTGATATATATATATATATATATATATATATATATATATAGTTGAATTCCTAAAATATATCTGAAAATAATTATTTGTCTGAGACACACTCAAACTGACTTGAAAATAACAGCTTTCTGTAATCTTGTGTGACTTTTTCTGAATTTAATAAATTATTTTACCTTGGATAAAAAGCAGTAAGTGTACCAGAAATGACTTGTTATATTTGTGTATAATAAGCCAAATTAATAAGCTCACTTTTATACTCAAACATATGCCAGATCTGACCTTTCCTTCTGAGTTGCCAATTTAAGAAAAAAAATTGGACAGTAATTGCAGTAATTGGACCAAACTTCTCATCTTGATTCTACCTAGAAATGATATGTCACTGAATCTTCATACCTTGAACACCGTCTGTGATAAAAGTGACTCATATGAACCACTGTACAGCAATTTTTACATTTAAATAACTTATGAAAATGCCAGTGGTCTTCTATTCCAAAGTGTAGTTGTCAGCACCAGAAAATAATTACAATGTGCTGAAAGATAATGAGCAACAGAAACATTTAAGAAACTTTTAAATTAGCATAGTTAAAACAATTTCATTCAAAGCCTAGTTAGAATTTAAGAACATTGTTCTAACTTGATTGTGCTATGATTGTAGTGCTTTCACCATTCAATGTAGATTAACATAATTTTGACATTTCATCATAATAATTGTGAGCTACATTCTTTCATAAATCACAGAAGCACCTGTTTCCTCCTCCTATCTATAAATAAAACAAATTAACTAGTTTGAACCAAGTGAAAAACATCCATTTCTGTCTCTTATAATCTTAGAAACTGGATTTATTTCTCAAAGTGAAATTATTAGGGCCATAATGAATAAATTGGTAATGATAATGACCACTGTACAATGTTAAAAGGACTTCTCCACTTTTTTTTTTTTTTACAGTATATTTGCTTTACAATGTTGTGCTAGTTTCTGCCATACAACGAAGTGAATCAGCTATATGTATACATATATCTCCTCCCTCTTGGACCTCCTTTGCACACTCCCCCTCTGCATCCCACCCATCTAGGTCATCACAGAGCACCGAGCTGAGCTCCCTGTGCTATACAGCAGGTTCCCACTAGCTATCTAATATTTTACACATGGTAGTTTTTTAATGTGGTGTGTAAATAACTCAGCCTAGATATTTTGTAATTTTGGTTGAACAATTTATATATACATAAATTTTAACATTTTAAAGTAAAATTTACCCTAAATTTTATAATAATGTTTATAATAATGTACATGAGAATGACCTTTTATACAATTTCATAATGATTATTAGAATACAAGTGGTCCTATTCCATGGAATCTGCTTGTGAGATTTTAAAAAATGTGGGTGGGGAGTGTTATAGGCTGAATTTCCCTCTCCCCAAGAGGTGATTAACTTAAAATGAGGTTTTTTGGGTGGGCTCTAATCTATTATGACTGTTACACACAGAAAAGATCATGTGAGGACACTATGGGAAGGTGGCCATCAGCAAGCCAAGGAGAGAGACTTCAGAAGAAACCAAACCTGCCAACACCTTGGATTTCTAGCCTCCAGAACTATGAGGAAAAGAAAATATATATGTGTGTTGTTTAAGCCATCTAGCTGTGGTATATTGCTGTAGCAGCCTGAGGAGATTAATATAGGAGATGTTTGCCAAGAAGTCAAAGCATGATTTTGTCAGGTTTAAATACTTAATGATTTAGTGCATTTGCTTGTGTATAAGAGAGAATGGTGTTTAAATTTCTTGCTTAAAATGGTATATATTTTCAACATTTTACATATACTCATCCAATACTGTACATGTTTAAGATGTGCCTATTGACACTCACTGTCTATTCCCACTCCTTCCTAAGATCACTCTTGTATCACTGAGAATGGAAGATTAAATCTACATTTTACAGACTTGCATGTAACCAGAGGACTGGGCATAATTTAGACTCTGTCTTCTTGATTCACTTGTGTGAAATGCATAAGGAAGAAGGACAGAGGAGGCAACATTTCAACAGCAGTGCAAATTTACAGGTAATCTTTAGCAGATTACTCTACAGTTTCAGCAGGCAAAGCCTATGTCTGCTGGTCTAAGCACAAGCTTCTTGAGTGTGGGTAGGTCTATGCCTATAGTAGTAGTATCAGTGACAACAGGAATTTCTTGGCTCATGCCATGGCAGCAACGCTTGTTTTTCCTGCACAGGTGGGGTTTCATGTATGGTCATTCCTGTTTCTTTTGGAATTTCCAAGGTAAAGAATTTAGGAAATCATTTTTCTACTGCATGCCAGAGCATCCCCTTCAAAATAAAGAGTAAATAATTGCATTTTAGAGATTCTACAGCTGGGAAAGAAGAATAATTCCTGGTAGGACTCTACGTTTTGGAAGCATCATAGTTCATGCTTGACAATACTGTTCCAACCAATGTAGCATTTGACATAAAAAACTTCTAGTTTTAAAGCCTGTGGCCAAAGAACAAAGAGCTTATATCTGACTTGCAATATAAGCAGGCCTGCTGCTTAGACCATATGATCTAACAGATGCTAGGATTCTAGAGGTGTCTGTCATAAAGACAACAGGTGGATCATCTGTAAACCCAATAAAAAAAAATGCAGTGCATATTCCCAGTGTTTCGGAGCAAGAGCATTCTATCTACACCTGAGTGGCCAACACCATTCATAACATAGCTACTGGACCCTGTTGAAAACCTGAGTGCCAAACCATGGAATATCAAGACACCATGTAGCCAAAACTTCCCATTATGTAATTATTATCAAGCCACCAAAAGTGGAAAGTGACTGTATTAGTGAGAACTAAAGAGTCCCCCAGCAGTGATGAAGGGAAATCCTTCCAGGAGCCAAATCTTAGTAACTTGTACTTTTTCATTTACATTATGTGGAAAGATAAGTTGAATGAGTTAAACATTTATGTGAGTTCATGATGGTAGCAAAGAGCATGTCTAGTTGGTCAGGTACCTAGGAGTAGAAATTTTGGAAATCTGGTGAAAAGTTGTTCTGGAGAAGAAGCATGTGGGTGCTGCAATGGGAATAGGCAAAAAATGTGAGAATGTTCACATTATATATTAATGTGCATCAGAGATCATCATCTGTGGAAGAGGTAATAAACAACCCAGTGGACAGGCTGACTCACACAGTAGATTTCAGTCAGCCTCTAGTCTCCAACACACCATTGCTTTCACTATGAAATAGAGATGCCGAAAATCTGACCTATCTACAATAGAGATGAAAGCTGAGCTTCTGATATAGAATCATTTAAGGAGTTCTACCAGTCACTTAGCCTCCATAAACAAACCATCCAGAGGCCACTAGTTGGATAGAGTGTTAAGTGCCTGACTTCCTAAATTAAAAATTCAATCCAGAGAGCTGGATTGAAGAGACAGGAAATCAAATATGGGAATAAGTTGCAGAAAAAGAATTATCAAGCAAAACGAGAAGTACTGTAAACAGCCCTAGAAACTCAATTACATGAGCAACTAATAAATTCAATAAATACTCATAATTTATATTTTATATATCTATATAATCTCAAAGAGATAAAAGAATGTCATCTTTACAATTAGAGTAAAAATGATTTAAAAGACAAGATGGCTATATAGAGGGGCAATTAAAGGATTTGTTTAAATCAACAAAAGGGAAAATCTGTGGAAGAGAGAATTACAAAAATTTTAACCTAGAAGTAAAATAATAATCCAGAATGGAAGTGAAGAAATAAAGAGAAGAAACTTTTTTTTTTCTTTTTTGACCACACCATGTGGCATATGGGATCTTAGTTCCCCGACCAGGGATCGAACCCATGTCCCCTGCATTGGAAGTGGGGACTCTTAACCACTGGACTTCCAAGTAAGTCCCTCAAGGAAACTTTTTTAATAAAGAAGTTAAGAATATGCAAAATAACTTGAAAAGAAGCAATATAGTACTTAGGAGTTCCAAAAGGAACAAATAAACAAAATGAGCGATGCAAAATATATGATAAGAAAAAGGAACCCAGAAGGAAGTAGCCAGAAAGCCATGGTAAGGAAAAAATAAAATTAAAAATTTAAATACGCTCAGTCTAAATAAATAGTGATATAAAAATGAAAGAGTAGTCTGTCTGAAAATGAAGAAATGAAGAAACAGAAATATTACAATGAAAATTAGATATAACATATCAAATTAAAGAACTTAGGGTGAAATAATTCAGTAGAAATACTGATTAAAGGTCAAAATGAAAAATAATATAATGAACTTATAGACACCTAAAAATATACTTCTAAAACAGCAAAAAGTGATAAAATTAAAAACAAATACATAGACCACCAGAGGGCAGAAAGGAGAAGCAAGAGAACTACAATCCTGCAGCCTGTGGAACAAAAACCACATTCACAGAAAGATAGACAAGATGAAAAGGCAGAGGGCTAGGTACCAGATGAAGGCACAAGATAAAACCCCAGAAAAACAACTAAATGAAGTGGAGATAGGTAACCTTCCAGAAAAAGAATTCAGAATAACGATAGTGAAGACGATCCAGGACCTCGGAAAAAAAATGGAGGCAAAGACCGAGAAGATGCAAGAAACGTTTAACAAAGACCTAGAAGAATTAAAGAACAAACAGAGTTCTGAACAATATAATAACTGAAATGAAAACTACACTAGAAGGAATCAATAGCAGAATAACTGAGGCAGAAGAATAGATAAGTGATGGGGAAGACAGAATGGTAGAATTCATGGCTGCAGAACAGAATAAAGAAAAAAGAATGAAAAGAAATGAAGACAGCCTAAGAGACCTCTGGGACAACATTAACTGCAACAACATTCGCATTATAGAGTTGCCAGAATGAGGAAGGAGAGAGAAAGGAGCTGAGAAAATCTTTGAAGAGATTATAGTCGAAAAATTTCCCTAACATGGGAAAAGAAATAGCCACCCAAGTCCAGGAAGTGCAGAGTCCCGTGCAGGATAAACCCAAGGAGAAACATGCTGAGACACATAGTAATCAAATGGGCAAAAATTAAAGACAAAGAAAAATTACTGAAAGCAGCAAGGAAAAAATGACAAATAACATACAAGGGAACTCCCATAAGGGTAACAGCTGATTTCTCAGCAGAAACTATACAAGCCAGAAGGGAGTGGCATGATATACTTAAAGGGATGAAATGGAAGAACCTACAACAAAGATTACTCTGCCCAGCAAGGATCTCATTCAGATTCAACAGAGAAATCAAAAGCTTTACAGACAAGCAAAAGCTAAGAGAATTCAGCACCACCAAACCAGCTCTACAACAAATGCTAAAGGAACTTCTCTAAGGGGGAAACACAAGAGAAGAAAAGGACCTACAAAAACAAACCCAAAACCCATTAAGAAAATGGTAATAGGAATGCACATATCGATAATTACCTTAAAAGTCAATGGATTAAATGCTCCAACTAAAAGACACAGGCTTGCTGAATGGATACAAAAACAAGACCCATATATATGCTGTCTATAAGAGACCCACTTCAGACCTAGGGACACATACAGATTGAAAGTGAGGGAATGAAAAAAGATATTCCATGCAAATGGAAATCAAAACAAAGCTGGAGTAGCAATACTCATATCAGATAAAATAGACTTTAAAATAAAGAATTTTACAAGAGACAAGGAAGGACAATACATAATAATAAAGGGATCAATCCAAGAAGAAGATATAACAATTATAAATATATATGCACGCAACATAGGAGCACCTCAATACATTAGGCAACTGCTAACAGCTATAAAAGACGAAGTCGACAGTAAAACAATAACAGTGGGGGACTCTAACACCTCACTTGCACCAATGGACAGATCATGCAAAATGAAAATAAACAAGGAAACAGAAGCTTTAAACGACACAATAGACCAGATAGATTTAATTAATATTTATAGGACATTCCATCCAAAAACAGCAGATTACACTTTCTTCTCAAGTGTGCATGGAACATTCTCCAGAACAGATCACATCTTGGGTCACAAATCAAGCCTCAGTAAATTTAAGAAAACTGAAATCATATCAAGCATCTTTTCTGACCACAATGCTATGAGCTAAGAAATGAATTACAGAGAAAAAAATGTAAAAAACACAAACACATGGAGACAAAACAATATGTTACTAAATACCCAAGAGATCACTGAAGAAATCAAAGAGGAAATCAAAAAATACCTAGAAACAAATGACAATGAAAACACGATGATCCAAAACCTACGGGATGCAGCCAAAGCAATTCTAAGAGGGAAGTTTATAGCTATACAAGCCTACTTCAAGAAACAAGAAAAATCTCATACAATCTAACGTTACACCTCAAGGAACTAGAGAAAGAACAAAAAAACCCTAAGCTAGCAGAAAGAAAGAAATCATAAATATCAGAGGAGAAATGAATGAAATAGAAACAAAGAAAAGAACAGCAAAGATCAATAAAACTAAAAGCTGGTGCTTTGAGAAAATAAACAAAATTGATAAACCATTAGCCAGACTCATCAAGAAAAACAGGGAGAGGACTCAAATCAATAAAATTAGAAATGAAAAAGGAGAAGTTACAACAGACACCACAGAAATATAAAGCATCCTAAGAGACAAGCAACTCTATGCCAATAAAATGGACAACCTGGAAGAAATGGACAAATTCTTAGAAAGGTATAACCTTCCAAGACTGAGCCAGGAAGAAATAGAAAATATAAACAGACCAATTACAAATAATGAAATTGAAACTGTTATTAAAAATCTTCCAACAAGGACTTCCCTGGTGGCACAGTGGTTGAGAATCTGCCTGCCAGTGCAGGGGACACGGGTTCAAGCCCTGGTCTGGGAAGACCCCACATGCTGCAGAGCAACTAGGCCCGTGAGACACTACTGAGCCTGCACATCTGGAGCTTGCGCTCCACAACAAGAGAGGCCGCGACAGTGAGAGGCCCACTGTCACTCCACAACAAGAGAGGCACCGCGATGAAGAGTGGCCCCCGCTCACCACAACTAGAGAAAGCCCACACACAGAAAGCCCACACACACATAGCCAAAAATAAACAAATTAATTAATTAATTAATTAATTTTTTTTAAAAAGGCAAGGATGTTCAAAAAAAAAAGAAAAACTCTTCCAACAAACAAAAGTCCAGGACCAAATAGCTTCACAGGCGAATTCTATCAAACATTTAGAGAAGAGCTAACACACACCCTTCTCAAACTCTTCCAAACACTGCCGAGGAAGGAACACTCCCAAACCCATTCTATGAGGCCACCATCACCCTGATACCAAAAACAGATAAAGATACTACAAAAAAAGAAAATAACAGACCAATATCACTGCTGAATATATATGAAAAAATCCTCAACAAAATACTAGCAAACAGAATCCAACAACACATTAAAAGGATCATACACCATGATCAAGTGGGATTTAACCCAGTGATGCCAGGATTCTTCAGTATATGTAAATCAATCAATGTGATACACCATATGAACAAATTGAAGAAAAAAAAAAACATATGATTGTCTCAACAGATGCAGTAAAAGCTTTTGACAAAATTCAACACCCATTTATGATAAAAACTCTCCAGAACAAGACAAGGATGTCTACTCTCACCACTATTATTCAACATAGTTTTGGAAGTCCTAGCCATGGCAATCAGAGAAGAAAAAGAAATAAAAGGAATACAAACTGGAAAAGAAGAAGTAAAACTGTCACTGTTTGCAGATGACATGATACTATACATAGAGAGTCCTAAAGATGTCACCAGAAAACTACTAGAGCTAATCATGGATTTGGTAAGTTGCAGGATACAAAATTAATGCACAGAAATCTCTTCCATTCCTACACACTAATGATGAAAAATCTTAAAGAGAAATTAAGGAAACACTCCCATTTACCATTCCAACAAAAAGAATAAAGTACCTAGGAATAAACCTACCTAGGGAGACAAAAGACCTGTATGCAGAAAACTATAAGACAATGATGAAAGAAATCAAAGATGATACCAACAGATGTTCTTGGATTGGAAGAATAAATATTGTGAAAATGACTATATCACCCAAAGCAATCTACAGATTCAAGGCAATCCCTATCAAATTACCAATGGCATTTTTTACAGAACTAGAACAAAAAAATCTTAAAATTTGTATGGAGACACAAAGACCCCGAATAGCCAAAACAGTCTTGAGGGAAAAAAACAGAGCTAGAGGAATCAGACTCCCTGACTTCAGACTATACTACAAAGCTATAGTAATCAAGACAATATGATACTGGCACAAAAACAGAAACACAGATCAATGGAACAAGATAGAAAACCCAGAGGTAAACCCACACACCTATGGTCAACTAATCTGTGACAAATAGGCAAGGATATACAATAGAGAAAAGACAGCCTCTTCAATAAGTGGTGCTGTGAAAACTGGACAGCTACATGTAAAAGAATGATATTAGAAACACTCCCTAACACCATACACAAAAATAAACTCAAAATGGATTAGAGACCTAAATGTAAGACTGGACATTATAAAACTCTTAGGGGAAAACAAAGAAAGAGCACTCTTTGACATAAATCACAGCAAGATCTTTTTTGATCCACTTCCAGAGTAATGGAAATAAAAACAAAAATAAACAAATGGGACCTAGTGAAACTTCAAAGCTTTTGCACAGCCAAGGACACCATAAAGAAGACAAAAAGACAACCCTCAAAATGGGAGAAAATATGTGCAAATGAACCAACAGACAAAGGATTAATCTCCAAAATATATAAACAGCTCATGCAGCTCAATATTAAAAAAAACAACCCAATCCAAAAATGGGCAGCAGACCTAAATAGACATTTCTCCAAAGAAGACATACAGATTGCCAGGAAGCACATGAAAAGCTTCTCAACATCACTAATTATTAGAGAAATGCAAATCAAAACTACAGTGAGCTATCACCTCACACCAGTTAGAATGAGCCTCATCAGAAAATCTACAAACAACAAATGCTGGAGAGGGTGTGGAGAAAAGGGAACCCTCCTGCACTGTTGGTGGGAATGTAAATGGATACAGCCACTATGGAGAACAGTATGGAGGTTCCTTAAAAAACTAAAAATAGAATTACCATATGATCCAGCAATCCCACTACTGGGCATATACCCAGAGAAAAACATAATTCAAAAAGACACATGCACCCCAATGTTCATTGCAGCACAATTTCAATAGCCAGGTCATGGAAGCAACCTAAATGCCCATCGACAGATGAATGGATAAAGAAGATGTGGGACATATATATAATGGAATATTACTCAGCCATAAAAAGGAATGAAATTGGGTCATTTGAGACGTCGATGGATCTAGAGACTGTCATTCAGAGTGAAGGAAGTCAGAAAGCGAAAAACAAATATTGTATATTAACGCATGTTTGTGGAACCTAGAAAAATGGTAAAGATGAACCGGTTTGCTGGGCAGAAATTGAGAAACAAATGTAGAGAACAAATGTATGGACACCAAAGGGGGAAAGCGGCGGGGGGGGGGGGTGGTGGTGGGATGAACTGGGAGATTGGGATTGACATGTATACAATGATGTGTATAAAATGGATGACTAATAAGAACCTGTTGTATAAAAAAATAAATTAAAATTCAAAAAAGAAACAATCAAATTAGAAGATTTTAGCACACCTATCTGAATAACTTATAAACCAAGCAGTCAAAAAATTGAAATATAAGTTTAATTGTCATAAATAACAATATAAATGCAAAATTTAAACATTGACTATGTACTTGTGCTGCAAGAGAATTCTCAAAACGTCACCTGAAATACATAGAATTCAGGCTATGTTGTTGGAATTCATTCAATAAAAATTAGAAATTAACAATAAAAATGCACATACACAAACATAAATTCATAAAACTTACTATTGGAAATGAAACAACTTTCTTCTAATTAATGATACAAATAAGAAATAACAAAAGTCATGAACGCCATAGGTAACAGCATGCAGAATTTCAAAGTTATAATGGCATCTGAAATTATAAAAATGGAACTTAAAAACTGTGTAAAGCTGACATGCACTGAATATATGGTAAGAAATAAATGTTGAGACACCAGGAAAAGAGAGTGAAAAATGGCCAATGAAGTCAGAGGAAAGCAAAACAGCATCAGGTGCCAAAATGTATATGAAGGAGAGAGTGATCAACTAATGAAATGCTGTTATGATAAATGAGCTGAGATCTTGTACTTAAACACTGAATTTAATAAAGTAGAAGTCATTGATGATCTTGGATAGATATTTATGGGATTGGAGTAGGAGGCTAACTAGAATGAATTCAAGAGGATTTGAGGCAAAGAATAAAGGACTGTATTCTACACACTGAGGAGTTTTGCTGAAATAGGAAGAAAATCAGTGAACGGAGGAGATGGAGAAGGAAAATGGAGGAGGAAGAGGGACCTCTTTTTTTGTTGTTGTTGCTATAACCTGAGAGAAATATTAAGATGTGTATATGTGGACAGAAATGAGCCAGAAATGAGGTGTTGAAACTTTGATAATATAGATCACAGGTCGGAAACTGCTGATGAAACATCTGTGGACGAGAGAGAGGACATGGGATGCAGAATAAAAATGGGGAGAGTGGGGGCTTCTGTGGTGGCGCAGTGGTTGAGAGTCTGCCTGCCGATGCAGGGGACACGGGTTCGTGCCCCGGTCCGGGAGGATCCCACATGCCGCGGAGCGGCTGGGCCCGTGAGCCATGGCTGCTGAGCCTGCGCGTCCGGAGCCTGTGCTCTGCAACCGGAGAGGCCACAACAGTGAGAGGCCCACATACCGCAAAAAAAAATAAAACAAAAATAAAAAAATAAAAAATGGGGAGAGTGAATTCAAAAAGAGAAGGCATAGTTTATTTACTCCTTTTTAAAAAACAAATTAAAGGTCCAACTTCATCCAAGTTGTACATGTTGAGTCACATATTCTATTTTCAGATAGGAATTTCACTATAAAGTAATCTCAAAATAGAGAATTACATAAGCATTATAGGTAATTAGAAATACTGTATGTATTTTACTTGAAAGAGCAAAACTAATCACTGGGCCTGTTTTTTTTAAGTTGTTAAAATTAGTCAGTTTATGCTGGTTTTCTTTATTCATTTAATTAACACAGTGAAATGTGAGAATTAATTTTCATTTGTTATTTAAATATGCAAAATTTCCTGAGCAACTTTAAGGAAAAGCTCAATGTAAGAGAGACATAATCTCAGTAAGCCTTAATTGATTATGAAATAATCCCATCCTCCTCTTTAAAGTGTTCGATGCCAGGGTGTAACAACTAATAAAGTACAGCAAGTAATTTAAGCATTTAAAATAATGTCTCTCTTTTAGTAAAAATAGGCAAGACTTGTTGTTACATAACTCTATAAAATCTACACTAATTTGATATAGATAGACTTGAAAAATAAACTAAAAAGTTTTTTTTCAGGGTACATTAATAAACTATTGTCAGTATTAGTCATAAGAACTCAAATGATTCATAACAAAACTCATGGAATTATTTTATAGCAGCTCACCAGACACTGAACCTAAAAACTCCCATTCAAAAATACACCTCTAAGAAGAAATAATGGCAACCCACTACTAATGATAGGATTACCAAATGGTTATATTATTATTGTTTTTCTCTTTGGATGAATTTGTGCTGATAAATGCAGAAAAAAAGGTGGTATTAGAAAATCACTAATTTATTTACCCAAAGGAAACAATAAAGCCAATAGTCATAATAGAAACTAATGTCAATAAATGAAATTTCATGGGAAATTTGTAATGGAGGAATTAGACCATAATCAGCATTACTAAAAATGGACATACAGACATTAGGGACCTTATGATTTCACTCAATAATAATTACAATGTACCATCCATGAAGTGCTCTTTCTGAAAAAAGTGATCAAAATCTTATCCATATTTAAAATTCAATTATCAGCTTATAGAATATAAACCATAAAGCAGTAGTAACGAAAATGGCTCCCCAGTACATTGTTCTGTATAACATGTGAGGTAAAATGAGTTAAATTTTTAAATGGTTGAAAAATATTAAAAGAAGAATATTCTGTGGCATATGAAAATTATATAAAATTTAAATATCTATGTCCATAAAAAGTTTACTGGAACGCAGTCCCACTCATCCAAGTATTATCCATTTATAACTGTTTCATGCTACAAAGGTAGAGTTAGCTTACAAAGCCTAAAATGCTTGTTACCTGTCTATGTCACCAGAAAGAAGATGTCAGTTATATATAAAATGGGGGATATTCTATAGGACAAATGACTTGGCTTCTCAAAAAGGAAAAAAAAAAAAAAAAAAAATATATATATATATATATATATATATATATATATATAATGTATAGCAAAGTAGAATGAAGTTGTTATAGTTTACAAAAGACTTACTAGATAACAAGCCATTGCAACATGTAGCATATTTGGATCCTGATTTAACCAATGGATTAAAAACATACAATTTTGGGCTTCCCTGGTGGCACAGTGGTTGAGAGTCCGCCTGCCGATGCAGGGGACAGGGGTTCGTACCCCGGTCCGGGAAGATCCCACGGGCCGCGGAGCGGCTGGGCCCGTGAGCCTGCGCATCCGGAGCCTGTACTCCGCAATGGCAGAGGCCACAGCAGTGAGAGGCCCGCGAACCGGAAAAAAAAAAAAAAAAAAAAAAAAAAAAATACAATATTGAACAAATGAACACATTTATTTTGGGTAGAAGATGACATTAAGAAAATGCTGCAAAATTTCTAGGGTGTGATAATGACAAAGTACAATTTAAAAAAACCTACAATGTTTAGAGATGTATAATAAAATATTTTAGGTGGAAAGGCATGATATATGGGACTTGCTTTAAATATCTGATCTCATATGAAAAATAAATAAATAAAATTGGAAGTAGGGAAGAAGATGAGAACATTTGGGGGAAAAAGTTGATTATTCTTGAAGCTGGGTGCTGAATCCACTAAACTATGTACTCTTCTTTTGTATATGTTTTAAGTTTTCCATAATAATAATAAAATGTGTGCATATATATATGTCTTAAACTGAACAAACATAGGATTGAAAGAAGATTCTTTCTTATCTAGTAATATCTAGACATCTGCTTCACTCAGAACTTCACATTTTCACTATTTTTTTCTATTTGTGACTGGGGGTTTTTATGAATGATTTACTTTGCTTTCTAGGTACTTAAGAATAACAATGCCAATAGTAGATATCGACAAGGCAATTTAGTCTATTCTGACAAAGATATGCGGATGCCTACTCTATACTGTAAATTGCCAGGTGCTAGAAATTATAGCTTATATAAACTATAAACTCTTCTTGGGTTTTATTTCTGTTGTTATTTCTACTTGTGAATGCCAGTAACAGCCAATAAAATTGGATCCCTAGCACTTTTTGCTTTATTTATGACTCTTTAAATTCACTTCAAATTTCATTTTAAAACCCCTCTGAATTCTGGTGTCTTGCCATTTATATTGTCTGATGATTTTAAATGCTATTCTCAAAAATCTAGAGCTTTATACTGTTTCTCCAACACTGACCTTGAATTCTTTCAACCAACAGAATTGATTTAACATAAAATCAATTGATCTTCCTGACCCCTGGTACTTGCCTGATTTGCTTAACTCCCATGAACAGAAATCAGGAATCCTTTCTTTTAATAAATAATGGTTTAATTCTACACAGTTTTGCCAAGGAGACAGTCAACAAATGCAAACCCTATGAAGTTTGGAAGCACCATTTTATATTCATTTTATAATATTATGGCCATGTTATATTTGTTTAATGAAGCCAGTCTTTTTTTTTATATTGATGACCTACAATGTAAGAAGTCAACCAACAATAATTAGAAAAAATACTGTTATGAAATTTTCAATTTACAGAGAATAACACTATGTATGAAAAGGCTATACTTCTCTTGGCAACGTAGGTACACTTTATCTGTGTTGTAAAATAATTAAATTCTCTATTATTTGGTCAGTTATGAATATCAATGCACACAAACCCATACCTGAACATATAATTAAGTCATAGGTAAAATTTAATCATGTACAAGTTTACTTGGTTCACCTCTGCCTCGAAGTTAGAAATACAGCAAACCTCACCTGCTTCTACATCAACTAATTCCATTAACCTTTCCATTACATGAAGCTGCCACTCATTACAAATCTGCTTTCTAAAGTTCATCCATTCCATAATTTATCACATATAACTCAGCCATACTCCGTAACTGCTTACTGGCCACTTGACAAAGTTCTGTTTAAAATAGTAGTAAACATTTATCTATACTTCATTCAGGTTCATGTTCAAATGCCAAAGTCTGATAAAAGACTTTAGTGATGACTTTAGCTAAAATTGCACATTTTTCAGTAAAAATATTAAAGTTACCCACTTTATTTATGTTTCAACAAATAATTTTAATGACATTTTATTATATAATCTAACATTTATTTGTTTATTGTCTGTATTCTCTACTAGAATGGATGGTCATTCATTGAAGGCAGGGGCTTTACCTGCTTTGTGACCTATTCTATGTCCTATATCTCAAAAGTGGATGATGTGCAACAGAGGCTCTGAAAAGTATTTGTAGAATGAACAAAGGAAAGAACCACTGAAGAGAGAGAAAATTCTGTCCACTATCCTTCAATGAGTCTCTGTGAAATAAAAATCTGCCTGTATTTTTTATATCACAGTTTAAAACCAGGGATTATCCTTGAGAAAATGAGAGAAATACTCCTACAGAATGGAAAGCATAAGTTATGCTGAGAAAGAGAGCAAAACTTTACTTTTAACTAAGTAAAGTATCAGAAAAAGAATTTGAGGGTTGGGAGGATATCGTATCATTGGCAGATATTCAAATACATACAGATAAGTGAAATAAGAATGTAGCATATTCACAGTTAGAAATGGAAATCCTTCTTATAAAGAATCGATTCAAACAAGTTAATTTTTCCTTTGAGTTTTACCCCTTAGGATTGTGAATTACAGTTGATAATAAGCATTATATTGCATTTTAAATTTCAAACTATCTCTGTTTATATGTATGTATGCACTAGCATTCTTCTAAGTTCATCAAGAAATAATTAATATATGGTTCTCCCATTAATAGTAATTCTTAGTTGTTTGTCCCCTTATTTCCATAAATAAACTTGAATGTTAACATGACTGCTAACATGGCAAAATGAATTATTCCCTTATTATATTTCTATTGTGAGAAGCATGCATTTCACCAGAACAGAAAAATGTATGTTACAGTGTGCAAACACTGAGGAAAATTACTAGGCATGTAATTTTTAAAATCAAGTTTAAATAATGAATTAAGGGAGCCTAGGGTGATAAAACAAGTCTCATAACTGAGTTTCCAGGCAGATTTGGGATAGTAGAAGCCATCTTCCCCCAGGGCGATTGTAACCTATAGTAAGGATCATCGAGTGGATGTTAAATAAAGGCAAAGCTTGACTCAAATCTTAGAAGAAGGAAGAAATCTTGCAGGGAAAACAAAAAGGAGAATGCTAAAGTTCTAGACTATTGGAATAGAAAAGTCCCAAATTCTAGAACTAGAAATCACTGGGAATGAAGCAGAGTACCCAAGGAGGGATGGAAAGCTATTGCCCCATTACTTTCTAGAGTCTCAACTTTCCAACGACTGGGATGATTAAGGCTTCCTGAATCTTGATTTGGAAGAGCTCCCAGGTAGAAACTAGGAGGTAGAAAGTGCAGCCAAGGGAGATGTGTACCACGAACAGCAAAATGGAGTCACTCATGTCCAAGGGATCTAAAAAGGAGCCAGGAGGTTCTTAGGGAAGTAGAACTTACATATGTCTATGCCCAGATGCAACATAAACGTCTGTCCCAGCAAAACACAGGCCACCTGGAACTCATTTCTTCACTCCCTGGAAACCTTAGCTTAGCAACCAATCATCTGCTGAGGAATAACAATGCCTTCTGGCACCAATTATAGTTCTGCAAAACAACCTGTATAACTTCTCTGTGATGTCTTTGTCCATTGCCATTTTTACTTCCCTCAGAGAACATTTGAGTTGCCACTCGAATCTGTGTCTCCTGAATTGCAATTCCTAAGACTCCAAATAAACTCTTTTCTTATTTGCAGGCTTTTGATATTTTCCTTTTTTGGTTGATAGAGAACATGCCTGACAGTCAGACCCTGCCACAGCTTGTAGGCTCAGATCAGACCTTATCTTCAGTCACAAGCCTGCACCATTGTGCTCACATGTAGCTAACCATTCCACCTGTTTACATTCCTGACTTTGGTCTGACCCCTGTCATCTGCACCCACTGCCATGAGACTATGGTAAGACCCAGCAGCCACAGTAACACACTTGGGCAACCAGTGCCCCCATAGCTACAAATGTCCCCAGAGCTGGCCCAGGCCCTTGCTGTCTGCCCTGGTACACCACTATGTGTGTGTCTGTATGTAGCACCTGCCACTACTCAGACACCTGTAGCTGGGCCCTGCAATCACATGTGTGCACAGGACCAGCTCTGGCCACCACCAATACCTGCCCTTGTTCCTAGCTGCTGCACTTGGAGGTGCTTCTGAGAACCCCACAGCCACGATGGATGCTCCTCAGTGCTTATCAAGGACCACGCATTTGCTGACACTGCGGAACCCAGCAGCCTGAGCTGAAGAGACATCATGCCAACCTGGGCTCTATGCCAGCACATGGCCCCACACTTGGTGCCCTGCACCAGTAGACCCAGGGTAATGGCAGGCTCCAGCACTTCCCCTGCCCCATGCAGGTAACAGTCTTCCCATAGCCAAGTCAGTCCATAAGGTCTGGAGAGGTTTCTGCCTCTTCAAATGTGCATACACCTATACAAGGCTACAGGGGTCAGGAAGAGTGAGGGAAACAGGACTCCACAAAAGGAATACAAGAAACTTCCAAGAGCTGGGCCCCAAAATAGAGAGCCAAAAACTGCCTGACAAAGAATTCCAAACAACTGTTCTAAAGATGCTCAGCAAACTCACTACTGTGTATAGATCCAAAGGAAATGAAATCAGCATTTTGAAGAGATAGCTTCAGTCCCGTGTTTAATGCAGCTTGGGTCACAACAGCCAAGATATAGAGATAAAATAATACCCTTCAATGGGTAAATGGATAATGAAGTTGTGGGATGTATATATCCCACTGGAATATTTTTCAGCCATGAGAAAGAAGGGAATCCTGCCATTTGTGACAACATGGATGGACCTTACAGCCATTATGCTAAGTGAAATAATTCAGACAGAGAAAGAAAGATACTGTATGATATCACTTATATGTGGAATCTAAAAAACTAATCTCATAGAAACAGAGAATATAATAGTTGTTGCCAGGGGCTTGGTGGGGGAGTGGAAGGAAAGGAGAGATGTTAGCCAGAGTATAAGCTTTAAAAATAAAAAAGAAAACAAAAGGGAAGCAAGGGAAGGGAAGGGAAGGGAAGGGAGGGGAGGGGAGGGAGGACAGGGGAGGGAGGACAGGGGAAGGGCCCCAGAAATTATGTTAGGAATTCATTAAGCACGAGCATTTTCTTGAGACTTAGCCCCACATCTGAAGGGAATGACTTCCTACTCACCCAGCCCTGACCTTCCCCCAGCCCCCTGATGACCCAGGACACATCACCTACGTGACCTCTAAACCAAAAAGCTGTGCTTTAATGAAAAGGAGGGGAGGGGGAGGGGAGGGAAGGGAGGGAAGGGAAGCAATACTAAGTAACACTGAATGGAACACTTCCTGGGTCACTGGATTTCAGAAAAAGAATCAGGAAATACACATTATATGAAAGTCATGAGACTTAATCTTAAGTCAATCAGGGGGTACTTTTAATGGTGAAATTGTTAATTTATCAATCACAAGTGTGAAAGGCTTCTCTCTTGCAAGTTTTTCGTGCCATATGGAGTTGATAAATTTCGGTTCCAATACTGCTATATTAACATCTTTATTATGTCTCTCAATCTCTCTATGGCTTGTGTTTTTGCGTGTGTGCTTTTTATGCCAAGAAATAAAGTGACTGAAGAAAATAACCTCTAATATCCATTACAGTGTTATATTATTTAAGTGTTTATAGCTTAGAACAATAAAAACATGAAGGTACATTTAAAGAACTGGATTATATTTTGTCTACAAACTATTAATTAGATTACAGCTAATGATGATTCCCCAGAATTAAAGGTTGTAGTGGAAGAAAACTGTGCTTAATTACTTATATCAAGGAATGTCACAGAAAATATATTTGTATGTATGTTAATGAAACCTGATATATACTTTCAACTGTCAAATAAAACATTTGCAAATGGTGGGTTAAACACACTTATTGTACAAAGATAAAAACAACATGGATAATTAAGCATGTGAAACAGGATCATGTGTTTAGCTGTCTGGAAATTTTATATGAAAGGGACAAAGGAAGATTCAATTTTATATAAAAAGGGAAAATCACCTTTAATGCATATTCCCAACACTAAACAGAGCTTTCCTGACAAGAGTTAAATTTATAAACACAAGAGATTAAATTACTCTTTTGTATAATGTTTTTTGAAAAATGCAGCTTGATTATTTAAAATCAATTATTCTTTGACAATGCATTTTATTTTCTAGTTCACCAAATAGAATTGTCATAATGGCATGCATTTTCCATGTATTTTCATAAAATTGTATATTTTTAAACTTTCCTTTGAATCTGTTTTTCACTGGAAATAATCCTTTTACCTAGAACATGTGAATTTCAAAAAAAAATTTTATTTGAGGAATTTATGGATTTTTCTTAAAACAAATAATAAAAATTCAGTCATACGGGTGATCCCCATGGCCTAGGTTTACTATATTTCTCTCTTTCAGTTATTCTTTTATTTGGTGCAGAAGATAGGATCTAAGCTATTTAGAAAGCATGGCTTACTTTGTAATTTTGGCCACAGAATTTCAGATTAGTCAAGGCTTAGATCAATCAGTTAAAATCTCAATGACATTAGTAGTTGCAAGTTTCGAAGATACATACGTTCAAGAAGATATCATATTTAATAAAACACAAAGTCATTGTTTCACAATCAGCTACTCTGACATTCATGTTGGTAATGGCATCACTAAACTTCTGTAGTGACACTTCACCAAAGTTACCATTGAGGGCAATGGCCTACTGTCACATCACCTTGATGCATCTCCATCAAGGTGTTGACCTTGACAGGGTAGATCTTTATAACAACTTAGCACCACAAGCTTGCAAGCCAGTCAGTGAGATCACACATGGTAAAGCAAATGATTTATGGCAAGAATCACACACTGAAATGCCTTGCAGAAGCAGGTTAGGTAATATAGATGAGGGAATGTGGCTGGCAATGATGTCACAAAATATCTTGTTTTAACAAATTAGTGTAAATAACATAGGAATATTCTCTATTTAGACTAAGAGATATACTCTTTTATTTTCACTTAAAATGTATGGCTCTCTATATTTGCTCTTACTTTTGCACTTTTAACAGTGAATGACAACAGAGAAGAAATATTTATTTTTCCTCTTAATGCTACTCAACTGCAACTGTTTTACCATATGGTGAGTAATCCAACTCAGAGCTTAAGAAGTAGAACCCCTGACTCTTCCGTGAAATCTCAAGTTTTTAAAATGTTAGTAAATTATCCTATTTTTGAGAATTTGTAAGTAAATTCTCTTTTCACTGCACTAATAACGTAAGCCAAACAAAATTCAACTTTGTGACCCCTAATGCAAAAACTTACTAATTATTAAAGTAAAACTATCCAAACAAAAAATAATACAATGTAGTCCCATCAATTCTACAATTTTACTAACATTTATCCCTTTGTGACAAATGTTGACAACTTTTACTGAGCCGCTAGTTCATTAATGTCAAAACTTGGAATTCTTTCGAAATTTTTAAACAGCTTTCTGAAAAAAAAATTTTCCTTAAAAATTTTGGGATTTTTAAAAAATTCTTGAAGATAATTCTTTAAAGGTTTAAGTATATGAAAAATAGGGAAAGTGTAATGATTATTTTCTAGTATATTTTACAAATAACTCAAAAGTAAATCTAAACTTCAAAAGTCTGACTTGAAAATACAGTGGAAAGATTATCCCCTTGACAGTGAAACTTCTAGGTAAACTCATCATGGAGCTGAGAATAGCTCAGCAACCCCTTCAAGAACAGAGAGCTCCCAGGCCAGCAGGACTTGACATTAGCCTGATTACAACTATTAACACATCTAAAAAAAAATGTGTTACTCAGAAGGCTCAGCCAAATACAGAAAAACAAAATAGATAGGATTGCAATATTAAATATTATATAAGCATAGGACAGCAGGTGCTTAGATGCTGATCACTGACTATATTATTAGCAATCCCTATTTTAAGACTAAAACTAGTGTGAGGATAAATGTATTCGAGGAAAAAATTGATGTCTTGTTATTTGATGCGCTGTGGCTGATGTCTATTTGGTGAGTTGGCATTTTACTGAGGTCTACTACTAATGCATGAGCTTCTGCAATGCAAATTTTGTTCTTTGGTTTGAGGAAGGCCCAGTGGTGCCCCTGTTCATTTACCTCCACCTGATACCCAGCAGCGATAATCTACCTATCCTCAGGCAAGGTTGACGATCTTACAGATTTTAGCTAAGGAACCATAGTACTGCTCTCCACTTCTCTCACGTTTGCAAACCTTCTGGTCAGCTTGCCTTCCAGCCCTAGACACCCACCCTCCATCTCCCCACAGGGCAGGCAGGGACAGCTGAATTCCTTTGTAGTACAATTGCTGAGTGGTTGAGAAGTGCTAACTCTGTCACCCTCTGTAGCTTGAGGTTGTTAATGGAACACCCCACAAAGTTATCTTCTCCCATTATCCCAAACAGAAACTGAGACAAATGACCCTTTTCCATCTGTATTTACCTATTATTGTTTCATATTCTAAGAAGACTTAATTTTCTGATCTTCCCTACATATTCCCACCATTTTCTTCCAAAAATCCCTCAGTCTGGATGCAGTGGGTGTCCACTACTTTTAAAACATAAAATAATAAAATTACCTAAAATAATAAAAACACTATGATTTAGGCCACCACCTTTGGCTCTTGATATACAAAATGGGAGCTAAAAGTGTCTAAAATAAAATACTTCCTCTTGGAAAATCTCTGATTCTAAATACTGGCAAAAACATGAAAAGGTATTTTTTTTTCTTTTTATTCCTAATAAAACAGTACTCATCTACTACTCTCCAATCACTAGAGAGAAGATCAGATACATAAGAGTGCAGAAGAAAACACATACATATTTAAAAAGTAGTATTTCCATTTTATTAATTATTTGATGCATTTCTGCTACATGCATGTTCTCTACGTGTTATTTGATTTGAATTGACAAGGAATTAAATGTATAGATAACTGCCCCAATGTGAGCTACCAAGCAGCTTAAAAATTCAATTAGCAAATGTCATTTGTAAATGTTCACAGAGATCTGAACTAAAGTAGAAGAAAGCATAATAATAAACACATAGGAGGAGTAACCCGTAAGACATTTTATGAGGCTAAAATTTTCCTAGAGAAGAGCAAGCCTTCTAGTCTTCATTGTTTATTTATAATAAGTCCTGAATCTAGCTCTTAAGATGTTATCTTTGATGAAGCAACAGAATTATAAAATATTTTCAATATTATTCAAGAGGTACACCTAAATATTAAAACAACCTATCATATCTTTTTTATCTTACATAATTTCCAATTAATGATAAAAGCATATGTAGACCAACACGCTAAGGACTGATTATTCAGAAGGAATTGATTTTTGTTGAGTGAAATAAATTGTCATGTGGCTTATGCTATGTCCCAGAATTGTTTTTAGCCAAGTAAATAAAAATTTGAGTCACCCTGACCTTTTGTAATAAGGGGCAAACTATGCCAGACACACAACTGCTCCATCTTTTTCCACATTCAGTTTTAATCAGAGTTCCATTTAAGTTTTTGTGTCTTGGCAGTCATTGCATTGCAAGGCAAAGAAACAGCAGAAATAAATGAGATGTTACTTTGCCCCGGCCAATTAAATCATGATTCAAGGTAACATTAAGGTGACATTGCCAATTGTCAGAACTGCAGGGAGCCATACTTCAGTAAAGAAAAAAATGTGTGAAGGATGTTTATTTCCCTATCCAATATAAGTGACAAGGTTGAAATGAAGATGGTGGTGTGTCTATAAAAATATATCACCATTTAAGGAATCCTATTATTAGACACGGTAGAAGCTCTGTCTTAGAGAAGCCTCCATACTGTGGGTAATTATCACAGTCCAGAATGCTAATTGCTTTTCAATCTGCAGGCTGTGCTTTCAATGAGTCTTGTTGAGCACTGCTGGGCTGTACCTAGACTGCTACTTAATGAGAACAGCCCTTATCAAAGGACAGCATAATCTCTGACTATCAAATCGACAGGAAAGAATTAGCCCAGGCTTTAAAGTTTGGAAACATGCTGGTCAATAGATTTTTGCCCAAATACTATTTCAGGATCATTCCTAGAAGCCATCACATTCCCCAAGTCTATGAATAATCAGCATATGAAACACATGAGAAGGTAATGAGCAAGGGTCAGCCAGGGTCTTCTTTCTGCTGAAAGTTAATGGAAATGCAGTTATACACCACATGCTATTTGGAGCTTCAATGTGCAATGAGGTATTTTCCCATGATACTGTGGACATTTCAGACAACTGGGCCTGGACATTAAGATAGCATGAATTTATTTACTTATGTATGTAAAAATGCAAATATATATGCATTTCATCTTCACTGTGTGTGAAACTTTGTGCTTTTTACTGTGTGTGAATCTAATTTAATACAGCAATCCTAGAAGTGTGTGATTCTTTCATATTTCTAGAATAAGCAAACATATGGGAAAAATTTTTAAAAAACAAATCTTCTAAGGCTGTCTACTAAGTGACAATGTCAAGGTTTAAATGCACACCTCTATGGCTTCAGAACTCATATTAAGTATGGGTTTAAAAATTACTATATTATAATATATATGTGTATATATATGTATATATTACATATATATGTATATATTATATATATATATATATATAATGACATTCAACAAATAGAGAATTATATAGAAGAGTGGTGCTTAAATTTACCAGATTCAATGTATTATTTAAAAATACATATTTTGAATGTTCTCTTTAACATTCCAAAATTCAATTTAGAGACAATAATCTGACTGTACAATTTACTAATAAAAGCAATTTAATGCTGCCTTTGAAAGGTAAGGAGAAATTAAAGCATGCTATATAATAATACCTATTTTTTAGAAAACTTTAGGCACAGGGAGGCATGAGCCATAATGAAGTAAACATACACCACATATAAAATGAGCATGAGCACAACAATTAAATGGATAACAAATCTGAGTAAAGTTTGAATAAACAAAGTACAATCTTACCTTGATTGTTCAGGTAGCTGCATACCTAAAAAAGACTCATTCTATACGAAAACCACATGTTCACATGAAGATGCTGTATTTATATTATTTAAAGAATCAAATTTCAAGATTAGACACTAATAGACTTTTCACCTACATGAATGCAGAGAAGAATATTTTGCTAGTTGCAGTGCTCAAAATATTATCTTCTGTGCCCAACTGCTCAGTAACTACTGAGCATCAAATAATTCCACCTAAAAATGCCCTTGGTAACTCCAATTCATTAGGACAAATAAACCTCTTCAATTTCCAAAACATTTTGTAAAGGGTAGTGCATTATTTTATTTACATACATACATGTGTATGTATATGTGTATATTATATATATATGTACATACAGTTTACAATATAGACGAAGTCAATGTATTCCAATTTCTTTGCGGCAAACTTTTTGCCTAATATGCCTTAAAGAACTTCCCAATGCTGTAACACTTATAACCCAGCCTCACTAGTTTTATTTAACACCTGGATAGTATTTTGGGGGATGTATTGCCATAACTAGCCATTTTCCTATTGACACATACACTATTCCCATCTTTCTATTATTTTTTTCTACTTATTTTCTGTCTTTCTAATAATTAATTTTTCTTTCTGGTCTTACCCTCAGTTTAAGATCATTTTTCCAAGTTCCTGTATCTAACTTACTTAGATTATTATCAAATTAATGTGATACCTGACTTTTTATATTCTAAGCATTAGTAGTAAGTGCACCAATAGTGACAGAGTTTGACAAGCATGTCTTATGGTTGCATTCAGACAACATAATTATTTGTGAAAGAGGCTATTTTAGTGGGGATGTTAGGGACAGTTCTTCCTGGACCCTCTATTTCCTAAAGAGTCCATTTCTCTGAGCATAGGTGGGCATGGCCAATTTAGGATGGACTGTATACCGAGATGAGTTCCATGACAGTGAATTTAGAAATATCTCACTGTGTAAAGCTGTCTTAGGATAATAAAGATAAATACTTCTCTATGTTCCCCCTGGAGAAAATTTGTTTACATCCCACAATACAGAATAAAAACATCCTGTCTCTGTCTTTCTGTCTGTCTGTCTCTCTGTAGGGAGCAGAGTGAGGGCAGGTCTACAGCAACCCTATATAAAATCAAAGTTTTTTACTTGGAGGTTGCTCTCTGGGATGACACCCCACTCCATGTACAGGTACCATGTGAGACTCACTGCATCACCCTGTGGAGGTTAGGGCTCAGGGAAGTAAATCAGATGTTCTGGCTTCTGCTTTTTCTGAGTGATAAACTCCATCTCTGACCCAGAGGTCTCATGTGTTTGTCAGTGTGTGTGTGTGTGTGTGTGTGTGTGTGTGTGTGTGTGTGTGTGTGTGTGTGTGTGTGTGTGTGTGTGTGTGTGTGTATGTATACATATATATGACAGTTACATAATGCAACAAGGCAGGTAGTGAGTCATCGTGACCCCTTATGAGATTAAGAATGAATGTTATCTCCTAAGGAGGTCTGGTTAAGGCAGATGCACAATACAAACTAAAGGGGAAGGAGGAAGCCCAAACTGGCCAAGGAAAATTTTATCTGTAAATTTTTCTTGTTTTGCCAAAAAATATGAAAATTAATTCATCACTGTATTTATATATATATATATTGACATGCAATATATCTATACTGTGACCAGCTACTTTGTTGGCTTATAAGTAGGATAAAATCTCAGATTTTCCATTGTTTCTGGCCTAGCAGAGGATGGGCTAGATTATGTTGCAAAGCCAACACTACAACAAAATCAAAATCTTAGTGGTTTAGGACAAAATGGGATATAGCATATGCAAGAAATAAACCATTTTTGTTATATGCCAGTTCAATATGTATTGCAGGGAAATGAAATTTGCCACCCTACATGACTCTTTGGCACGCTGATTATTCCAGCTGGAAACAGTGAAAGCCCAAAAGTCTCAGGAAGAAACTGTGACCTTCCACCTAACTGCCTAAAGAAGAATGAGACAGAGGGCCTGTTCCTGCAATAGAGCTGTCCCCAGAGACATCTGCAAAGAATATGGGCTAGGTGTGGTGGAAGGAAGCTTCAGGAAGGACCTAGAGATCAGAGTCTACTCTGTGCCCCATTGTCCCTGCACAGCCCAGAAAACATTTATTGACCAAATATTTGCATTTCCATCTCCATGTCCCAAACTACTACCTTCAATATCTTCTTCTGTCTTTAGCTGAAGATGATATTTAAGGTGAAGGTTTCAGCCACTTTGGCAAGTTGCTCAGTTTTCCTGGGTCTCTCCCATGTATACATGTTATTAAACTTTTCTCCTCTTAATCTGCATCATGTCAATTTAATTTTTAGACCAGCCAAAAGAACCTAGAACAGGAGAGAAAAACGTCTTCCTCCCTAACATTTTGTATGTGTTATAGGAATGTAACCTGGTTTCTAAAGTGGGAGAAGCAAACAAACAAATGCAAAATATTGTATTTAACACAAAAAAGTGGATTTTCTTTTTTGTGATCTTAGGTAAGTCAAAAAGTTAGTTATGCTTTAGCTTTTACGTTTGTAAAACAAGAAAAAATAACCAGATAGCCTTTAATACCCCTGTAGCCAGTAAATGCTCTAAGGTTTCATGAAGTTATTTCTAGGCAATAAAATATTCCTTTCAAGACTCATTATGCCCTGGCTATCGTGAAGCAGCTAAGGGTCTCTTCCATGCTGCTTGCTACAAGGGCAGAGGATAGAGTAGACATTTAATTTTACAATGGCCTGTAAATCTTCTGCCCAGCATTTTCTTGGTAACCTTTAGTCGTTTCACTACAGCTGTCTTCAAAGGCAATTTAGTGCAATCCTTCCTATGTCTGGAAGTATGACAACTAACATTATAAAACCACATACTATATCCCTAAGCCATGATCTTACTATGGTTCCATGAAGTAATATTATATCACTCCAGAAAACAGATCATCTTAACATTCTGAGGCAATGAATTCACAAAGAAGTTACATGTAAAAGAAATTTCTGGTTAATACCTTATTTATTATTAAGCTAAAGCAGAACATAATATTTAACCGTGCAAAAAAATGTCACGTCACCAAATACTGTATACCCTCTCAACAAGGCAGACTACTTTTTTTTTAAGAGAACTCTGCAGATACAATTGTGTAGGAAGACTTTTGGGAACAATGACCAAGCAACGGCCAAGCCTTTCTGTAAGAATCCTCTTAAATTTCATTATTTAAAAAAATAATCAGATCTCTAGATTCTGATACTAGAAAGTCAGTTAAATTGTCTGTATGCATTTGTAGGATATTTTACTCTCTGTCTTTTGCATTATCTCAGGGAAAGCAAAGCTTTATGAATAACTCCTAAAAAGTTTAGCAAATGATCTTCAGTGAGATGCTAACTGTTGAAGCTTTAAAGCTAAATAGTTTGTATTAAATATGGTGCTTATCAAGAAATAATAATTTTAATAATTCTATACATTTGCTTCATCAAAATAATTGCATAGCAGATAGGTTAGGTCTTTTCTATATTCCATGTTTTTGCTCTTCACAGATCCTCACCTGGAGTGCCTAGCCTTCAGAATCCACTCTATTCAGTTCCTGAGCAATTCTTATCTGAGTAAGAAATTCAGTCACATTCTCAATTCCACCTTCCATGAGCTTACCTTGTCTCTTTCATCTGTATTAATGTGGTTACATTAATGCTGGCATAAATAAATCTATATTATTTATCAAATTCTCTCAAAATTTTGTGAGCAACTGCAATATTTCAAATACCCTACAATGCTTTGTTATATCATTAACCTCAACCTTATAATGTGTATTCGCATTTTAATTTTTATGTGTAATTTATATTTATAGGTAAAATTATGTGAGTGAAAGTATATAATAAAATGTGTCATACACATAATATTCCATAAACAGCCAATGTCAGAATTAAAATGGTTTAAGTTAGGATTTTTTAATACAAATGTGATTTTTGTAATTCACTTTTCTCTCATGTGACAGTAAAGATTATTTTTAAAAATTTGTCTCGGTCTTCCCTGGTGGCGCAGTGGTTGAGGGTCCGCCTGCCAATGCAGGGGACATGGGTTCGTGCCCCGGTCAGGGAAGATCCCACATGCTGCGGAGCGGCTAGGCCCGTGAGCCATGGCCAATGAGCCTGCGCGTCCGGTGCCTGTGCTCTGCAACGCAAGAGATCACAACAGTGAGAGGCCCGTGTACCGCAAAAAAATAAATAAATAAAAATAAAAATAAAAAATTTGTCTCTCTATAGGAAAATCACATTTTTTCTAGAACTGAATTTTTACTTGTTTCTTTTTTCTTTTTTTTTTTTTTTT